>NW_015168078.1:170988-173205 GCF_001447785.1 Gekko japonicus | reverse complement strand
AACCTGTTTGGGGGCCCATAGAATTGGACCCCCTGGTCCAATCTTCATGAAACTTGGTGGGTATGTAGGGGAGAGGTTCTAGTAACCACCCTCCAAGTTTGTAAGCACCAAGACAGAGTATCACTTGCCCCAGACTGAGAGTTCCTACCATGTGGCTAATAGCCACTGATGGACCTCTGCTCCATATGTTTATCTTGGCGCAGTTGGAAAAATGTCCACTGTACAACATTGGTGATCTGGGCCTCCATAGACAGAGCGGGGTCCAAGATCACCCCCAGGCTCCTGACAGTAGGTGCCGGTGTCAGAGGCACCCCATCAAGGGCTGGGAGTTGATTCCCCAATGTGCGGCTGTCAAACCCCCTCCCCCCCAGCCCCCCGCAAAGTTCCAAGAGGATTTTTGCCATTGACTTCAATGGCCCCATTGGTTATAATGGACCCGAATTTTTCGGGAATTTTTTTCGGGATTCGGACAAGCTCATAAATTGCTAATTCGGGATCCCAAAAGCCGAAAAAAGCCGAAAATCGTTATTTTCGGCTTTTTTTTCGGTTCGGGATCCCGAAATGCACATCCCTAGTTCCCCTCCCTGGGTAGGCTTGAGGTGGGGGGGGGAGCAGAGAAAGAGAGCAACAAATGACAAATGCATTCTCAAAGCCCTCCCCCCTGAGAGCTTGGAGAAGGCATTTGTCTCTTTAAATCCCTTTTCCAAGCCAAGCCAGCTGGCATGGGGGGCCTTGGAAGGATGCATTTAAAAGTTAAAGATGCTTTCTTTCCACCTCTCCCTCCCCCCCCTTCTATTTCCTTCCTTTCTTCCCCTTCCCTCCCCCATTCATTTGCTTTCTTTCTCTTTCTTTCTACCTTTCATTCTTTCTTTCCACCTCTCTCTCTTTCTCTCTCTCTTAGACAAATAAATATCATTAGCAAACAAATGAATATCATTGGACAAATAAATATCATTATCAATACCTGTTTTTACCCCTTTTGTTTTTACTTAATGTTAATAAAAGCACATTTGCATATTTTTCAATAAAAACGTGTGCAATATTTGTTCATGTCTTGTGGCTCTCAAACATCTGACGTTTATTCTATGTGGCTCTTACATTAAGCAAGTTTGGCCACCCCTGCTGTAAAGGAAGCAATCAAACATTTGTTTCAAACATCCCTCCCTTTGTTAAATGCATAAAGACATAATTAATAAACCCACCACTAAACATTCCACAAGGGCATGAAAGAAAATGTTTGAGGAGCTGATTAGCCTACCTCTTGAATGTGTGAAACAATCGCAGCCTGAGTGTCAATATCTAACTGCTTTATCCTTTCAATGAATTCTTCTTTTCTTTCACACTATGAGCAACAAGAAAAAAATGATCACCACAACTATAATTGAAGCATTTCCTCAAATTAAAGAATCCCAACCTAAAATTTTACTTCATGAATGTTACTTCAAAAATAACTACTGAGCATTAGTTAAGCAAGTTTGGCCACCCCTGCTGTAAAGGAAGCAATCAAACATTTGTTTCAAACATCCCTCCCTTTGTAAATGACCTAGAAGTCCCATGTCTCATCCTTAAGCGGCAGGAACTGGTATGGTAGACAGGCACAGGGTTTGAAAACTTCTCAGTTACAATGTTTCTGCATGGCCTTCTTCAAGTCATTCATTCTTTCTAGATGTTATGAATGAAAAACTACTGATTTTTAATGGAACATAAGTCTCAGTGGACAATTTCAATCCACCTCCCTGTAGAAAAGCAACAGGTACCCCCTCATCTCTCTGAGATGAGCCAACCCGAACCAGAGACTTCCACTAATGGAACTGCAGTTTATTACATGGGTTTCATCACCCAAGCTTTTTCCATGCCTCTGTCCACACAGAAAACAAAGCTGCACTTACCTGTAACTATTGTTCATCGAGTATCTTCTGTGCAGGCACACATGGGGACTGCACATGAGCAGGCCTCCCGTCAGTGTGCCGGAGCCAGAAACTTGTTCCCGCCCAGGGACTACGTGCTCCTGCACAGCAGTGCCCCCTACCCTCAGTATCTCTAGTGCTGTCAAAGCCAGGGCATGCAGTGGAGCACAAGGCTGGGTATGTGTGCCTGCACAGAAGATACTCAATGAACAATAGTTACAGGTAAGTGCAACTTTGTTTTCATCATCAATCTTCTGTGCAGTCCCACATGGGGATTCTAGCAAGCTACTCACCAGGTGGTGGAGCATGC
>NW_015168078.1:155600-170154 GCF_001447785.1 Gekko japonicus | reverse complement strand
TTAAGCAAGTTTGGCCACCCCTGCTGTAAAGGAAGCAATCAAACATTTGTTTCAAACATCCCTCCCTTTGTAAATGACCTAGAAGTCCCATGTCTCATCCTTAAGCGGCAGGAACTGGTATGGTAGACAGGCACAGGGTTTGAAAACTTCTCAGTTACAATGTTTCTGCATGGCCTTCTTCAAGTCATTCATTCTTTCTAGATGTTATGAATGAAAAACTACTGATTTTTAATGGAACATAACAACATAAGAGAAGCCAATGTTGGATCAGGCCAATGGCCCATCCAGTCCAACACTCTGTCACACAGTGGCCAAAAATACCAGGTGCCATCAGGAGGTCCACTAATGGAACTGCAGCTTATTACATGGGTTTCATCACCCAAGCTTTTTCCATGCCTCTGTCCACACAGAAAACAAAGCTGCACTTACCTGTAACTATTGTTCATCGAGTATCTTCTGTGCAGGCACACATGGGGACTGCACATGAGCAGGCCTCCCGTCAGTGTGCCGGAGCCAGAAACTTGTTCCCGCCCAGGGACTACGTGCTCCTGCACAGCAGTGCCCCCTACCCTCAGTACCTCTAGTGCTGTCAAAGCCAGAGCATGCAGTGGAGCACAAGGCTGAATATGTGTGCCTGCACAGAAGGTACTCAATGAACAATAGTTACAGGTAAGTGCAACTTTGATTTCATCATCAATCTTCTGTGCAGTCCCACATGGGGATTCTAGCAAGCTACTCACCAGGTGGTGGAGCATGCTCTTCTTACTTGAACAGCAAATGAAGAACTGCCTTGCCCACTTCAGCCTTGCATCTCGCCTGCAGACCCAAAGCGTAGTGATGTACAAACATGTCTGTCGACAACCAGGTGGCAGCTCTGCAGATCTCTGTCAAAGGCACCCCATCCAGGAAAGCTGCGGAAGAAGCCACCACCCTAGTGGAGGGGTCATGAATGTTCAATGGGCATGGCAATCTGGCCCTGTTATAACACTCCTAATGGTCCTGACAATCCATCGGGACAGGGTCTGAGATGACGCTCTCCTACCTCTCTTAGGGCCACTAAAACAAACAAGCAGGGCTCTATCCCTGCAAAACTCCAGGGTTCTCGAGGTAAAATAATAATGCCCTCCTAACATCTAAAGAATGCAACAAGTGTTCATTCTCAGAGCTTGGTGCAGGAAAAAATACGGGCAAAACAATATCTTGGGATAAATGGTACCTAGAAACTACCTTAGGAAGAAACCTAAGATGAGGGTGAAAGATTACCCTTTCAGGAAAGAAATTCAAAAATAGGAGATCTATCTGAAGAGCTGCTAGCTCACTCACCCTCCTAGCTGAGGTAACAGCTACTAAGGGACATATCTTCATGGAAAGTTCTTCCAAAGAATAGGTAGCAAAGGGTTCTAACACAATAGACCGAGATCATTGGGGCACTAAGGGATCCCTGGGAGGGTAGAGATTACCTAACCCGTTAAGAAACCTCTTAGAGAAATGATGGGAGAAAACTGATCCTTCCTCAATTCCTTTGAGATAGCAAGAGATGGCCGCTAGGCGAACCTTCAAAGAAGCAGAAGCAGAAGAAGAAGAGGAGGAGGAGGAGGAGGAGATTGGATTTGTACCCCTCCCTTCACTTGGAGTCTCAGAGCGGCTTACAAACTCCTTTCCCTTCCCCTCCCCACAACAGACACCCTGTGAGGTAGGCGGGGCTGAGAGAACTCTTTCCAGAACTGTCCTTGAGAGAATGACTCTGACAGAACTATGGCTTACCCAAGGTCATCCAGCAGCTGCAAGTGGAGGAGTGGGGAATCAAACCCGGTTCTCCCAGATTAGAGTCCATGCACTTAACCACTACACCAAACTGGCCCTTAGCTTTCAGGTGTAATAAATCAAATACAACCTGCAATGGGGCACCACCTGGGAACACATCCTTCTCACTACACCAGAGGGAAAACTGATTCCACTTATACATATAGAATTTCCAAGTGTTAGGCTTGTATGATTGCAGGAAAACGTCATTAACCTCCTTAGAAAATAGTAGGTCTCTGTCTGAAGCCTCCAGGCTATCAGGTGCAGTTGGTTCAGATCATGACGAAGCACCTGGTTGATGCTGATTAAATCTGGTTGGTTTGGTAGGGGAAGGAACTGACCCCGGAAGACCTCCGTAAGGATCGGAAACCATATTTGACAAGGCCAAAAGGCTGCAACCAGGATCATGTTAGATCTCCTGGCCTTCTCTATTACCCTGATAAGGTGTGGGAATGAAGGGAGCGTGTAAAACAGGTCTCACTGCCAACGCAGCTGAAACGCATCCCCTAGGGAACCAATTCCTACTCCTGCTTGGGAACAGAACCTTACAGCCTTCTTGTTCTCTTGTGTTGCAAAAAGATCGACATCTGGAACCCCCAGAGGGTAAAAAGTGGTTCTAGATAAGTGGGCTTTATGGAACACTCCCTTTCAGGAAAGAACTTCAAAAATGGGAGATCTGTCTGAAGAGCGAGAGTGAGTCAGCCCTGCTCAATCTGTCAGCTTCCGTGTTTAAACTCCCAGGGATATAGATAGCTTGAATGGAAGCACCGAGCTTCACTGCCATGTCTCATGCAAGGGTAACCTCCTGATATAGACCTCTGGACCCTGGACCCCTTTGCTTGTTTAAATAAAACATTGTTAACTGTATTGTCCATTTGGACAAGAATGGATTGGTTCCAAAGGATATCTGAAAAACAATTCAGGTCATAATGAACTGCTCGCAATTCTAAAACGTTAGTATGCAGCAGATTCTAGCCAACAATCCCTCACAGTAGGTACCCCAGCCCGTGTGAATTGTCCGTAGTAAGGACTACCTCATGCTCAGAAACTCCAAAGGAAATCTTCAAAAGGTAGGTCTTTAACTTTAAGCCTGGTCTCCATAGGCAGGGCCCATTGATCTCAACCATGCGTGGTGCCAAAGTACCATGGAGCTCGGCATGGCCCGCGCAGCTGAATCTGCAGAATGTTGTCTTGCATTAATTTGCTGTTTAGAAAGTGCAACAGCTGTTTCAAAAGTTCAACTTTAGCAAGGTGATACTTATCTTCCAGTAGGAGTTCCAGGAACGGAAGAATCCTCTCCCATAAGAAGAGCTGATAACCACCCATAATGGTTTCATAGTTGGTAATTCTGAAATCTAAGGCTGCTGAAGAATATAATTTTCAACCCAGGACATCCATATTTTCTCTCTTCCCCTTCTGTGGGAGCAGAGTGATATGCCTGACAGCCCTTCGGCTGCATCTCCTCCCTAACCAAGGAGGGTGGTGGAGGATGAGTTGTCAAATAACTAAATGGCTCCTTCTTGATGTTATAAAAATGTTCTACCCTTCTGGAGGCAGTCTGGAGAGATGTAAGTTTTTGCCACAGTTCCTGCACGAGGTCCTCAAGGCCCTCCAACCCCAGGAAATCAATAATCCTGGGAGACTCTGAATAGAGGCGACTCAGTATCTTATATTTGGGCTTGTGCTCTGAAGTAATGACTTCTATCTCAACAGACTGGGCCATACAAATCATCTGCTCTCCAAACATTCAGAGATCCTCCGAGGGAGATGCTGGAGATGGCTTCCCTACCTCTCGTCTGGGCTTGGGTCTCATGTTGTGTCAAATCTGTTGGGTTTGATTGTTGGTTCTTCTCCTTTCACTGCAGGGAATAGGAGAACACAGTCTGCATGACATGGTCACTGAAGTGGATACGAAGACACCTGATGAGGGTAATGATATAAATTCACATCCCTGGGGCTTGTGAAGTTGTCACCCCATTCCTCCAAATAGCTCAGAGACATCATGTAGAGATGCGAAGGCTACTCATAGGTGGTTGGGGCTGAGACCACAGAACCGTGGACATTTGTTTTGGATTGGACTTGCATGGAACTTGGCCATGTGGTAAGCTAGTATCTCTGTCCCCATTGAAAACAGAAGCAGGTGGAGATCTCAGACCCAGAGATGGGGTCCTGGACTTCTCTTGCAAGGCTGGTGTTGGCTCAGGAGTGCAGATGGGAGTGTTCTGCTGGGGAGCCAATCTACACTTTTCCTTTGTCTTGCCTTTAGCTTTCTTAGCTAGAGGCTCAGAAGAGGCACAATGAGCCCAAGGGGAGCATGACCGAGATTGGATCCATTGGGACATGGATTCGGGAGGCGAAGTCGAATGTGTTGATTCTGAAGCCGCGGAATTTGGAGCTTTCTCCAGGGCCAACTTGGATGAGGGCCCTGAAGCTTTAAGGGCTTTCTCCCATATTGCTGCTTTAAGTTTCGATGCCCTGTCCCCCTGAGCTTTAGGGGTGAAGCAGGCCTTACACGTGGAGACAATATGTCCTTCACCCAAACATAACAGACAAAGGTTATATTCGTCAGTTTGGGTCATCTTCACTCCACACTGGGAGCACTTCTTGAAAAGAGCCTTCTGAGCCACAGAAAGGACTCAGAAGCCAACGTAGCTTCAACAACGGAGCCTGCTTTGGTGGGGTGCGGGGTATAAATTTGATAAATAAATAAACAACTCTGGACAAAAATTCCTGCCTCTAAGCCAACTAATAGAAATATGATTAATACATACCAGCAGAACTACAGACTACACAAAACATTAATTAGCTGCATTCAGCAACATGGTACTGTAAAATACCTCCCACTGTAACTCCCAAAATTAGTGCTTGGGGCTGGAAAACACCCATCTGATCTCTCTTGGAAACATACATACACTAAACAAAATCAATCAGAAGCATGGATAAATAAATCTAAACCTAGGTGAACAAACCTGGGTCTTAACTTGGTACCTAAAAGTAAGCCGGTTAAGTAAGCATCTGGAAAACCGCTGTGCGGAAGGAGTGCTACATTCCAGGTGCCACTATAGAAAAAGTGCTTTTTTTTGTTACCAGTCACCTTGCCTGTGAAGATATGGGCACACAGAAAAGGGTCTTGAGGGGAGACTTAACTTGGCACGCAGGTTGAAGTAGATACCAGTGGCCCTTTAAATACCCCGGTTCCATTCATCTGCTGAAGGGCTTTCCCACCTAAAATATCCACCACCATGTCCAATTCAAGTTGTGAAACATTCAAAGCCGTTCAGTAAACATATTTGCACATAAAATTGTTTAATTCAATTAAAGACAATAGGGTTATAATGAACTGCTGGCTTCACTGGCTTGAGGATCCCAACCACAAGTATCAAGAGTCGAGTCCAACAGTACCTTGGAGACCAAGATTTGTGGTAGAAGCTTTTGATAGTCAAAGCTCCCTTTGTCAAATCTGACTCAAATCTAGCTATTCTACTGAAGACCAACACAGCTACTCTCTGAAACAACCAAACGTATGGCACTGACTTCAGAGCTGTTGAAGTGGAAATATAATAGGCATACCACAAAGGCCAGTCTTGTGTTAGAAATATAACAATTAGGAAGTACCAAGATTGGCACTGCCATATAAAGAGAGAGTTTTCCTGACATAATTGACTTGACACAGCCAAGCAGGATTGAGTGTCCTAAAGCATGACAAGAACATTTGTCGAGCATCATAGAAAGAGGGTCAGATCATAAGTGCAGGCCGGCTGGTGATGCTTTTGTTGTTTACTAAGCCACCCCTAAGTGGCATTCCAGACACAAAGCTCTGGTGAAGGGAACACTGGTTCTTTTCTTTGGTTAACTGCCACATATTTTGAGTGTATGGACCACGTGAATCCATGACCCGCTGGTGTAATATTTAATCAAGCCTAGGTGATGATTCCACATCAAATCCTACCCATCATCAGTTTCACAAAAGAAAACTCCCTTTAAAAAAAAAAAAAGGAACAATACTGTTTTAAGCATTAAGTGTTTTAAGAATGCAAAATAATCCTGGAAGAAGATTATTGCACTATGCTCTTCAGATTGCTTTATTGTGACTATATTCATCATGCCCACTAATTCAAAACACTACTGAAGCAGGGGGACAAGTTAAGACAATCCTTTACTGAACAATATCCGTTCCTCCTGTTAATCTATCTTGTTCCAGATACTTTGCGCACAGGTTCCCACATGTCAACAGGGAACAACACAGAGAAAAAATACCAGCCTTGTTAGGCTTTTTATGATCATCATCTTCTGCATGGTCCTTCCCTTCACGTGCACATTTTTGTGAAGACCCTAGCCAGACGGTCGCTGTATAAATGCACACACTACTATCTCCCTTTGATGTTCCTCTAACAAAGTTCAACCACTGAAAAGACTGACAAGCCCCTCAAAAAAACAAACAAACCCAAGTCTTATTACAGTCTAGTAAATTGATGCAGCACACAAAATTTCCATCAGCTACAGCTCACTTTGTTCAGATGATCATGAAACACAGGGGGGGGGGGAGAAACTGTGCACATGACCTCTGTAATACAATGCTATACAAAGATCCTCAGTACCTTTTCCCCTCTGGCACCTTCTTTGATAACCTGAGGACATGAGAGCAAATGCTTGGGAGAGGAAGGTATACACTGTTCCATAGACACTGCCAAGGACAGGAGCTGACTCTGAGTTTCGATACATCTACCACACCCTTTGGATATTCTCCAGTTCCCTGACTCTGGAGTAGAGGACATTTGAGGATAAAGGGTGGGAAATCCCTGCATTGCTCCCTGTTCCACAGATATAGGAGGCTGACCGATGATCCACTGTAACCCTTACACCAGCACGACTGATCTCCTATTTAGGGTGGACACCTAAGATGTTCAGAGATGTAGGCATCCCTCAACATTTTATCCCACAAGAGACAGGAAGAGGATAGAGACTAAGCCACAATTACCAATACCCTGCCCAACCTCCAAACAATTCAAGTAACTGATGCGGCAGTCCAGTTGTTCTTCCAAGCCTGAACAAATAAGCACCGTCTAAGCCTCGTACTTTGAACTGTGAAGCTTTGGTAGGAAAACGGGAAGGGGGGTGGTCAAGACTGACCCTGTCTTTGTGCAATAACATAACCAAGCTTTACCCGGGTTTGGTCTCAGTAGCTCCCCGAGTAACACATACCATAAAGCAAAAGAAGGCTTTCTTGAAGAAATTCAAGAAAAGGTATAAAAACAAGGCATATAGTTCAGCGGCAGTGAAATGCACACAAATAATAAAACCGACCAGCTACTCTTACACACTGATATCATAACACAGCACAGTTGGGTTCTTAAAGCAAAGAGTTTTCCAGAGCATAATACAAATATCTTCTTGGCAGCAAGGAGGGGCAGGAAAGGGTAAAAGGGAATAATGATTCTTCTCTCTAACCATACTTATAGAAAAATGCCAGCCACAACCTCCTGACCTCCTTAACCAATCACTGGGCAGTATCCGTGATCTTTCCAAGGTGAGAGTGAGCTCCCCCTTCCATACCAGGTACACAGCTGAACTGTGCAAGAGAATTAACAGGCCTAAGTGGATGCCCTTGGAAGAATAACTGCCAGTGTGTGTGTGGGGTGTGTGTGTGTGTGTGTGTAGCTAATTGCCTGCAGAGAATCAGAGAACGGTAAACTTAGCTGGAAAGGACTGGAAAATTCCTCTAAGATGGCTTCTCTATTGACATGGAGCTATTGGCTATTTCTACTGACAGTACATCGCCATTATACTGTTAGTTTGCTTTCTGATTTATTCATTTTAGAGTGGTAGCCAGATTAGTCAATTACAGCAAAAAGGATAGAATGGGCCTAGTGGTACCTTGAAGACAACTGTTTTCTGCCATAAGCTTTTGTGAGCTAGAATATCAGATGCACAAAGAAAGACCTAGATTTGAGTCCAGTAAGCACCTCAGAGGCCAACAATATTTGCAGGGTATACGCTTTCGAGAGTCAAAGCCCCCTTAGTCGAATCTGAGGTGCTGCCGGACTCAAATCTAGCTTTTCTACTGCAGACTCAACATGGCTGCCCTCTGCAATTTGATGCACAAAAGCTCATCCTTAGTTGGCACAAAGAGGTATTACTGGGGGTATTCTATCAGTAATAATTACCACCAGAGTGAATTTGTCTGAACATTAGTTGCTGTAGATTTTCCGGGTTGTGTGGCTGTGGTCTTGGCATTGTAGAACCTGACGTTTTGCCAGTAGCTGTGACTGGCATCTGACATTCTAGCTCACAAAAACAATGTCTGAACATTGGCTGTGTTGGGTGCATTTTACTTTCAGGAAATGTGTGAGAGCTAAGAATACTAATGCAGATTGCCTGCTGCCTGGGACAAAGATAGGTTAAGATCTGTAGGCAGTTAGTGTATCTTAGTTTATCAGTTCCATGAACAGCTACCTTGACTGTAGCTTCTTAAGTAGTAAACTAGTAGAAGACTTACCTGCACTGCACAGCCCAACACCAGCAACAGCAGCTTTTTAATTTCATCCATACTTTTACCTAAGAGAAAAAATGAATCCAAATAACAGAAGATTATTATAGTGTCTTGTTTTTAAAAAAGAGCAACTATTTATGAACTAGAACTAAGAAGCAAAGCACTTTTCAAGAGGTGGCATATCACTTAAGTTTATAAGAGGGTTTACAGTGTAATTTGATGTTTCTGTTTTTGAAAATTTCAGCTTGTGTGTTTAATCTTCTCAGCTCTTATACTTGCTAAGAAACGTCCCCCAAATCTGAGTTTGTTTAAAAACTTAGTAAACCAAAATTTGCAGACACTGCCATGATTTTGACACAATAGCAAACCAAGTTTTGCCTCTATGTGAATGTGCCCTCGGGGAGGGGTAGTAGTCTTCTCTCGTGTATCCAGATAACGAGGTATTTCAGCTTTTGTGATAAGAACATTTGCTGTGATATGTGAAACAGCAAACTACAGTTTGCTGTTTCCCTGCAAACCAGGATTAAGCTACAGTTCTGAATCCTGATTTACAAGATTAGCGCAAAACAGAGTTTTGATGGCTTAGATGCAGAGGCAAACTATGGACATAAACTGTTTTTGCTGCATTTGATGGGACAAAGGTACATATGAGATCAAGGATGCCTTAGGCTCATTCACATAACAGCAATTCATTCTCTTCTGTTACGTCTCATCCATGCCATAACTTGCACTTGGGAAGGGAGGGAGTCTTATGATTTTTTATATGGTTGATGCAAATCAGCATAGTTTCTTTGTATCAATGAGTAGCTGCTGGGTGGCATCATAATGCATCCTTATCTACTTGTTCAAAACACAGTAGTTTATTCCAACTTTAGCTTTCAAGAAGTGCCTTCAGCTCCTCACACAGCCTCTCCAGGAGCAATTAAAATTACTGCTCTTCCTCTGTGCTTGTCTGCATGATGGGGGGAAAACCCACAAAGATGTCTCAATTGAGAGGCTGCATCCATGAATCACTGAATACAACCTCTGAATATCTCTTGCCTTGAAACTCCATGGGGTCACCATGACTTGGCTGCGACTTGATGGCAAAAAAATTTTTTTTACCTTGTTTGGCATACCTTTTTTGTGTCCTAGTACATCTTAACTTGGGAAGCACTGATGATAGTTTTGTATACTTCATTATCAGTAGGGGACTAAAGGTTAAGAACCACTGGTCTTCACTCAATGACTGGACCTTGCAAAAATAGCCCCGTGCAGACATTACAGTGAATGCACAGGGGAGAGGGGAGCAACACTGTGTGCACTGCCTCCAAGTTCAGCTGAACTCAAGCAGGGGGTTATATACTTTAAAAAGTCTGCACATATTGCTCTTTAAGTGATCAGGACAGGCTTTATGATTTTGGAGAGATCTGAATGCATGGGGGTCATCCTTTTGTTGTGTCCGTGCATGCAGCCCCAACCCCACAGCTCCAAGTGTTCATTATTATATCATATATACCATGCATATATGAACTTTCTTTGAAGACCCTATGGGGTTGCCATAAGTCACCTAAGACTTGACAGCACTTTCCACCACCATAGATGAACTCCCATAAACTGAACGGACCCATTGGTCCACTTAACTCTGCACTGTCTACTCTGACACCAGCTCTCAAGGTCGTAGGCAGAGAAAGGACTTTCTCAGCACCTGCTACACAAGAGCCTTTAAACCAGGGGTGTCGAGCTCTTTTGTTATGAGGGCCGGATCTGACATAAATGAGACCTTGTTGGGCCGGGCCATGTGAGTCATAAAATGTACTGCCAGGTAGCGGAGATATAAACTTTATAAAGGACACAAACACAAAGGGTTTTTTTTTACTTAAAATAAAAACATGCTTAAAACATTAGCACTCTTGCAATAATTTGTTTATTTAACAGTGTCTGATAACTGACACCTCTTTCTCTGCATTATTGCATCAAAATGTCTGTGCTGTTGCAATCTTGAGTATGCTGTTCAGGTGTGTATCTGTAAGCTGCAAACCTACGATGAAATAGCAGCAGCAGAACTGGAAGAAGAAGCAAAAGACAGCCAGTTCCACTGGGGGCCTGATAGAAGCCCCCAAGCCACATGTTTGACACCCCTGCTTTAAACAGAAATGCTGGGGATTTGAACTCCAGACATTCTGTGTGAAGTGTAAAAGGTTATCTTCAAGATCAGGCTTGACTGAAGCAGTACTGGCTGACCCATCACCATCCAGTGAGCTTCAGGACTGAGCAGTGAACTGAATCCCAGTATTTTCCATCCCTGTCCTATAATTCCTCCTTTCCTCTCCCTGACCACAGCTGCCGGGCTCCTGTACATTACCAGCATTGGTTTTTCTCAGTTCTGCAACAAGAGGACAGTTGCAGAAGAGGGCACAGAAGAGGAACTGAAAGAAAGAAACTAATAAGAGTAGTTCAGCAGTGGAATCGGCTGCCTAGGGAGGTGGTGAGCTCCCCCTCACTGGCAGTCTTTAAGCAGCAGCTGGACAAACACTCCTCAGGGATGCACTAGGCGACCCGTATGGCCCCTTCCAACTCTGTGATTCCATGATTTCTATCAGTTCCACCCTTGGGTTCTGCACTTTAAAGGTAAAGGTTCCCTTGCTCGAAAGCCAGTCGAGTCCAACTCTAGGGTTGTGGTGCTCATCTCCGTTTCAAAGCCGAAGAGCCAGCGCTGTCCGAAGACGTTTCTGTGGTCATGTGGCCGGCATGACTAAACACCAAGGCGCACGGAACGCTGTTTACTTTAAATGTTTACTTTACAGCACCATTTAAACTCAGCTACTAGCAATGCCACAGCATGATTTGTGTAAACGATACATATTCAAGATTAAGCCACTTCCTAGTTTAAAGATACACAAAACTACAACACAGCCAGCATTCCAAAATGCCCAAAGTCCCACAGCTTAGCATATGAAAGCAATTTCCACTCCCAAGTTCTCTGGGTCTCACAATGAATTTCAAGCTACTGCACAAAAGTAGTCATCTAACTGTGAACAAGATAGCTAATCTGCTTAAGTGCTTTCCTGGATCAGGGCCAAACTACTGAGCCCCCCTCACATCGTCAAGTCTGCATTTCACAGAAACAGCTCCCTGGCCTTATTCTTGTCGTAATCATCCATTTTTTCCATCCCTTAAAAGATTGCCTACAGTCCATATTAAAACATTTCTAGGTTTGCCAACAACATGTCTGAAGATGAGAGATTTACAAGCTCCTGGGTCCTGCTAACAGGATGACTGACAGAGGAAAGGGGGTCTGATCTTTAATGCAGGCACCAGAAACTCTGCTTGTGTGGAAATGGATCTTCAATCAGATCTCTGGTCCATTTACTTGAAGAAAATGTAGGAAATACTGTGCAGGTGATATTTACTCAATTTCTAAGAAGCTCAAGCAGTGACTCGGGGTACAGCACAGTGCTTTGTATACATAAGGTCCCAGGCTCGATCCTGACACCTCCAGTTAAAAGACTGCAGGCAGCAGGTCTTGGCAAAGACCCCTATCTCCCCCAGACCCTCAGCTGCCATTGCTGGTCACAGCAGACGATCCTGACCCAGATGGACCACTGGCCTGACCCACTATGAGGCAGTGTGGTATGTTTGTAAGAAAACTTCTTCCTGCCTTCTAGCCAATATGTGCAAAGCAATGGAAATAATTGACAGGCACTTGGAACTTTACCTGTTTCACTACTAGTATTTAATTTTTACTGCTATGCATTAAGCTTACCATGCCCCTGCAGCGTAAAAACCTTCTGCTTTGGCAGCCTCAACAAAAACAATATCCCTGGCTTTATTTGCTAATATTTGAACAATTCCCCATTCACATCGAGGAAGAAAAGCAATGACCACACACAAGCTGCCTTACACCCTGGAACCACTGGAGCCTGGGTGGCGGACACATGTATATAATAACACACACATAAGAGGTTGGTAGCAGACTTCCTTTTATGTTAAATGAGAAAATGTCTCTCAAGAGAAATCACCACCTTCATTCTGTCCAACCACAATGTTGATTAACTAACTACACGCTTGCAGGTGCTTGGACAGAAATGTTCTTTGTAAAAATGAAACAGAGATACAACTCACTGAATATCTGGGGAAAACAGGAAACATTTCTTGAACATGTGCTAAAACCCAGAGATGAGCTCTGGTTAGTATTTGAATGGGAGACCACCAAGGAATTCCAGGGTTGCCATGCAGAGGAAGACAATGGCAAACCACCTCCATTAGTCTCTTGCCTTGAAAATGCTATGGGGTCATTATAAGTCAGCTGTGACTTGATGACAGTTTACACTCAAAACCCCAGAAGTAGCACAGATCTCACTCCTCTGTCCTAAAATGCACGAGGAGAGCGTAAAGAAGTAAATCATTACCTGAGTGAGCCCTTTGCATGAGATACCTTATCATGTTTTGCTATGCAAGCCTATGATGCTATCCACAAGAAACGCAAATGAAAATTGATTGTTGCAGACATTTAGATTTACAAATGGCAAAATGGCCTAATTACTAATCGACTTGGGGCAAAATTCAGTATGGAAAAATAATCCCTGTTGCAGAAGCTGGCAAGTGAGCTGGGAAAGAGCTGTTTTTACTTCTTGTGTGAGGATTGTTTTTGTGTCCTGGATTCTATTCTCAGCACTCATCCAATGCACCTTTTAAACATAAAGGTAAGAATGTTTCAATAAACAGATTCCCTTTAAAGAGAGTTTCCAAATCTAAAAGAAAGGGACTCCAAATAATGCTGACATTTTAATGGGTCTGTTCGGTGCAGTAATTTGCACAATTATTTATACCTAAGACTCCAATAATTCAGTTTCCAGGGCAATTTTGTGCACGCTAATCTTCTTCAATTGGAGTAACTCTGCATAGAATTTCACTATTAATGAGTTCTGTTACCACCTCCCCACCCTCATTTCCCATTTTAAGAAAACAAGTCATTCTAACCTCCAAAGGTGGCATTATCTTCTTCCCCATGTTTCTTAATGCCTACTTTTCAAAGAACAAGTTATCCAGGCACAAAAGGGTACACTTGTGCTCCTTGTAGCACACAAAAAGGCAAACCATAATTTAATTGATGACCTGTAATAATACAAATAACTTCAAACCAAGTTCCCTTGTATACAAAAACAAGCACTGAGTGATCTCACAGCAGAGAACCATGCCAGGCTTTGATTAGTGCAGTACGATCATAGCTTTAATTTTCACAAAAATCCTGTGTTCTTCCTCACTTCCATTTGAATGACAGATACAAGTGAAACTGCACAATGGAATTATTAGTAATTACCAGGGATAATAGGAGACAAGCAAAAACAAATTCAGCAAATGTGTTATTAAGTTGCTGGCAGTTTTTTAAAAGAAATCTTCTGCTCCTGCCAAATGGTGCAGAAGTTGGAAGGTATATCAAGTGTGGTCTCCCATTACTTTATCCCAAAGTTTAACTGGGTGTTTTTCTACATTAAGAGAAACTACACAGACACTGAAGGCTGCGGTCAGACGTGCAGTTTGATCCAGTGCGGCCTCACTTCTAATCGAGCCAGGGTTTTGGTTTTTTTGGTAACAGAGAGTTTTGATCAGACCTCCCCCCTTAACCCACTTCAGTGCACTTTCACTCCATGGCTGACTGATCAGATGCGGAAGCCACAGAGTGCAGTGGGGTGGTCGGGCAGTTTTTTTTTTAACCATTTGTCTTTTGAGCTTGCACATAAGCATGTATGGGAAGCAGCGCTTCAAACTCCTGGAAGAATCGCGGGAGCTGGTGGCCAATAGGATTGCTGCAGGAGGCTGCTGGGATATGTAGTTCACTGTGAAGGAAGTGATTTTGAAACGGCTCTTGATAAATTCAACACTTCAAATGTTTCAAAGCCAATAGAGAAGCCTCATCCTGTGTGCTGCTGGAGTTTTTATTTAAAAGTTTGGAGTGAAGCTGGAGTCATGGGCATCCTTCTCAGACTGCCCCCCTCCCTGAAAAAACTCATGTTTTCAATTGACCCCTTCCCCACCCCATTGGCCGGAAAGAACAGAAAAAAGTACACATGAGCATCCTTGACAAGTGTTTGTCCAGAGACTACTTAAAGACTTCCAGTGAGGGGGAGCTCACCACCTCCCTAGGCAGCTGATTCCACTGTTGCACAACTCTGTCAAAACGTTTTTTTCCTAATATCCAGCCGGTACCTTCCCGCCCTTAATTTAAACCCATTATTGTGAGTCCTATCCTCTGCTGCCAACAGGTACAGCTTCCTACCC
>NW_015168078.1:154394-154533 GCF_001447785.1 Gekko japonicus | reverse complement strand
TCTAATCGAGCCAGGGTTTTGTTTTTTTGGTTTTTTTGGTAACAGAGAGTTTTGATCAGACCTCCCCCCTTAACCCACTTCAGTGCACTTTCACTCCATGGCTGACTGATCAGATGCGCAAGCCACAGGGGGCGGTGGG
>NW_015168078.1:154095-154226 GCF_001447785.1 Gekko japonicus | reverse complement strand
TGAAGGAAGTGATTTTGAAACGGCTCTTGATAAATTCAACAAATGTTTCAAAGCCAATAGAGAAGCCTCATCCTGTGTGCTGCTGGAGTTTTTATTTAAAAGTTTGGAGTGAAGCTGGAGTCATGGGCATC
>NW_015168078.1:153937-154062 GCF_001447785.1 Gekko japonicus | reverse complement strand
AAAAAACTCATGTTTTCAATTGACCCCTTCCCCACCCCATTGGCCGGAAAGAACAGAAAAAAGTACACAGGTGTCTTTCTTTGGAAGTTTTTAAAAAAGAAAACATAGTTTTGAGAAGCTCGTGT
>NW_015168078.1:111900-153913 GCF_001447785.1 Gekko japonicus | reverse complement strand
TATGTTGTGTGGGTGTGTGTGTGGAGAGCAACGAAAGAGAGAGAGAGAGAGAGAGAGAGAGAGAGAGGTGCAAATAAGCAATTAGAATAATAGAATCATAGAGTTGGAAGAGGCCATACAGGCCATCTAGTCCAACCCCCTGCTCCATGTAGGATCAGCCTAGAGCATCCTTGACAAGTGTTTGTCCAGAGACTACTTAAAGACTTCCAGTGAGGGGGAGCTCACCACCTCCCTAGGCAGCTGATTCCACTGTTGCACAACTCTGTCAAAACGTTTTTTTCCTAATATCCAGCCGGTACCTTCCCGCCCTTAATTTAAACCCATTATTGTGAGTCCTATCCTCTGCTGCCAACAGGTACAGCTTCCTACCCTCCTCTACATGACATCCCTTCCAATACTTAAAGAGAGTAATCATGTCCCCCCTCAACCTCCTATTCTCCAGACTAAACATTCCCCTCAGCCGTTCCTCATAGGCCTTTGTCTCCAGGCCCTCGACCATCCTTGTCGCTCTTCTCCGTACCCCCTCCATTCTGTCCAAATCCTTTTGGATGTGAGGCCTCCAGAACTGCACTGTTAAGTCGCTCACTTAACAAAGCAGTCGGAGAGTGATTCAGCAAGAACACAACTTTATTCTTCAACTCGAACACAACTCCAACACGGATCAACATCTGATAGCCAGAACAGAACAGTTCAGCCTTTACATTGCAGTCGTCCTGCTTTTAAACTCTCCCGGTTAATGTAGCCACACCCACTGTACAAATACCAACCAATATGGTTGTTCATATAAGGACCAATCATGGACGTTCCCGCTCAGGGAGCTTGCTGTAAAGTGATTGGCTAGGTGCTTCCTGGGCTAGCAATGTGATTAGATGGATTTGGATCCTAGCCCAGGACCAAGCTCAACATGGTAAATCAATTTGATGTTTCACATACATCTCATGCATTCAAGGCAGCTTTGAATACACTACATGCACACAATACTCCAGGTGTGGCCTGACCAATGCAGTGTACAGCAGGACTATGACATCTTGCGATTTGGATGTTATGCCTCTGTTGATACACTCCAAGATCGCATTAGCCTTTTTTCTTGCCACCTGTACCCCAAGATCTTGTAAACACACACTGCTACCCAGAAGGGTATCCTCCATCCAGTATGCACGTTCCTCGTTTTTGTTACCCAGATGTAGAACTCGGCACTTATCCTTGTTAAATTGCATCTTGTTCACATCCGCCCACTTTTCCAGTGTGTTCAGATCTTGTTGAATTCTACCTCTATCTCGGCTGCTCCTCCCAATTTTGTGTCATCTACACATTTAATGAGTAGTTCCTCCACACCCTCATTCAGATAATTTATAAAAAATTTAAAAAGAATCAGGCCCAGAACCGAGCCCCATGGCACCCCACTGGACACCTCCCTCCATTCAGATGAAATGCCACTGACAACTACTCTTTTGGAGTGCGGTTCTCCAACCACTTCCCTATCCACCTAACTATCCTAGAGTCCAATCCACAGTCAGTCTAGTTTACCCATCAGAACATCATGGGGAATCCTGTCAAAAGCTTTACTGAAATCCAGGTAAACAACATCAACAGCATTCCCTTGATCCAATAAGCTCGTCACTCGATCAAAGAAGAAAATGAGGTTGGTCTGGCAGGACCTGTTGGGTACAGATTATGTGCACCTCGCTAACTACCTAAAAAAAGCCCCAAACCGGGAGAGAACATTCAGACTTCTCAAGGGGTTTGAGAGTGCGATGGATTGATCAGACATCCAGAAACATGGGGTGAAACCGCATGCACTAGGAAGGATCGAACTTTCCCCAGGGCCAAATAACTCCAGCTCAAAGATGGGCCAGAATGGGGAGCTCATTAATGGGGAACAGAAGACAGATGTTGCTGTCTGGACATGCATTTTTAATCCAAAAGGGAACAGTGACGAAACCAGACATTTTGATGCAATAATTCAGAATAGAGAAGCCTCATAATTCAGAATAAGAGGTGACAAAATATTGTAAGAATGCTAGTGTTTTAAGCATGTTTTATTTAAACTTTAAAAAATCTTTCATTGTGTTTGCCTGTGTCCTTTATAAAGTTTATATCTCCACTACCTGGTATTACATTTTATGACACACATGGCCCAGCCCAATAAGGCCCTCATAACAAATGAGTTCGACATCCCTGGTCTACACAGAATACTGCGTAGCCTAGTCAGCAACTACTGCTGACTCCTTCCTTTGATATGTTCATGTGAATATGCATTTCATCTTTTCATCTACCAACTGGTAAAACTGAGGCCCAGTTCACACATGCAGGAGAATGGGGTCGTAATGAGGTACCACTATATGTAACTGTTACCCCAGAGGCACACAATAGACTACAGGTGGCAGATATTCTGCCTAAAGAATGCTTATTTTTTTGGGGGGGGGCCCCACATCAATTCAATTTAAAAAATTGTATAATAGTAGAGAAGGTGCTGATTTTCTATATTCAGGGAGTTCTGAATACAGGAACATTTCAACATATGTTCTTCCAATGATTGTCTACCTACAGTCTGATATAGCTCAGTCCATCATTCTAAATCTTTCAACCAAGCCTAAGCACCTTACGGGGAATGCAAAACTTGTAACCCATGAAGCCAAATGCAGTCTTTCATACCTGCATTGCGATTTGCCAGGTGCTTGATAACTCCCTGTTTTCATAATTCCTGGGAGGTAGTGGTAAGCTACTGTATACAGTTTGTGTTTTGGCTTGATAGGTCACAACTGTGCAGTAGGCCAAGGCTTGGTGCCCTTTGAAAATTACCACTATCTGAAGGACTTGCATCAGCAGAGTGTGACTTTATTACTACCCCCTCTTGTTGCAGCACAAAATGTCGACTGAAAGGGTGCTCCTAGGGGAAGGAGGACCCTCAGAAAAAGTGTGAGAGGGGATAAGCAAAACCAACACCTCTTCTGTCAGCAGATGTATTAAGTAGGACCCCAAACTAGAAGCGGCCTATAGACCGAAGGGAGCTAACCTGAAGAACCGCAGCACCAATAGATTGTTATTGCTTATTCAGGTGCTTGTTCAGTATCTTCATATACATGGAAAATAATCATGCTAAATTTTGGGACAAAGTTGCATAAGAATACCATGATAGTATATATAAAAATAGATTTTGTGAAAATATGTGTCCATAGTATGCGTATCTATTTTGCATTAGCAGCAGTAATCAGTCCCCATATTAACATACCCATATACTCTACTTAATTAAGGTCACTTAAGGGTTTTGTATATGCTTATAATGGGGGAATGCTGCAGTACTTGATTCATTACCACTCGATAGCAAATATCCAGATTAAATGGATTACAACTGCATCTTTTTAATCATAATAAATCAAATCCAGTTTACTACCTTGCATGCTTTTCTAGAACTTGGCTGCACACTCTGAAAAAAGCATCACTTGGCCAATACCTTGCATAGCACTTTAACTGTCAAACTATCTTGATATTTTACTTTTTGAGATGAGCAGTACTGCACATTGTTGTGATTACATATACTGAGATGGTTGGTCTGCGCCATTCTGGTAATTAAACGGTTAACTGCTCATATTAAGAGCAAGATCCATCAGGCAAGATCCTCTGGAGACAAATACCCCATCCTCAGAGGGAAATCAGCAGAACAAGTAGGTGGTAGGCATGTTTCCCAGAGAGTTGCACTTATTCCCTCAGATGGGGAAAACAGAAATTTGCTACGAGGTCATATCTGCTGCCTCATACCAAAATATATCAGTTTTGAGGAGAAGTTTTGTTCTTTTCTAGTGAGTAGTGAATGGGATGCACAGGGCTGAGGAAAAACTCATACCATGAACCTACTGCAGAAAAAAGCAGCCACACTTTTTTATAGTGACATGAAGTGTGATGAGCAAGAACCCTTAAACAATCAGCTATACAGAACACAAAATGCAGGGATTACATATACATGTGTTCTGTATGTTTCTATAAAGGTAAAGGTTCCCTTGCTCGAAAGCCATTCGAATCCGACTCTAGGGATGCGGTGCTCATCTCCGTTTCAAAGCCGAAGAGCCAGCGCTGTCCGAAGACGTTTCCGTGGTCATGTGGCCGGCATGACTAAACACCAAGGCGCACGGAACGCTGTTACCTTCCCACCGAAGTGGTACCTATTTATCTACTTGCAATTTCTTGCTTTTGAACTGCTATACGTAGTGTCTAATTTTAGGTAAAAATGGAAAACTGTCTTTTAGGATCCTTAAGCATTTCATCCAGCAGCACTGCTATAGGAAACAATGGCCCTTCATTAGAATTAGAATGCTTGATCAGTATTCATACTTTGAAGCTTCAGAATAGGCAAACCGTGTTTAGATTAGGCAGTGCATGAATGTTTCACGAAGCAGCATTTTATGCACTTGCATTATCTGTGGGGTCTTTTCCCCCTTCATGGTAACTCAAGCAAGCACCTCCCCCTCCCCCAGTTCTCCATCTACCTCATGCATCTGATGAACTTCGCTTGCCTACAAAACTTAAGTCCTTAAAGCATCACAAAGTTCTTGGTCTTTTAAGGTTTGAACTAACAAGGCTCAGAGGGGACGGTCAATCTGTAAAAATTAACACAATGACATTTTCCTTCTTTCCTGAGAATTCCAAGGCAGCCACTGTCACACTAGGTCACTGAGCCATTAAACCCAGGGATTTGCAGAGAAGCCATCTGCTCCCTACAGAGCCTTTATGCCTCCAGCGAATAAAACCCGGACTCTGGAAGCCTCTCTGCAGTATTGGGCCACAGACCCCCCACACTCACACAGGAAAGGGATGGTGAGAAGCAGATGGTGGAATTGCTGAGGGAGGCAGAGAAAAAGATTACAGCACCCCCCCCCAAAAAAAAAAGAGAAAGAAATGAAATGGGGAGGTGGGGAAAATGACAAGCATGGTGGGAAACGATAATTATAAAGGTTCAAAGACAAGCCATTTAATTCATCCATATCGCTTCACAAGGCAATTGCTAATGCCTATGAATAAATTTCTAGATTTTTTGTTTGTTTGTTTGCAATACTCCGGCACCATTCCCCATTCACTCGCACACAACCACAACCAACCTTCCAAATGCCTCTTCTTTCTCCCACCACCACATGGCCCTTATCAGTTGTACAACACTGTGATAGTAAAGGTAAAGGTTCCCTTGCTCGAAAGCCAGTTGAATCCGACTCTAGGGTTGCGGTGCTCATCTCCGTTTCAAAGCCGAAGAGCCAGCGCTGTCCGAAGACGTTTCCGTGGTCATGTGGCCGGCATGACTAAACACCAAGGCGCACGGAATGCTGTTACTGTGATAGTACCGATTCTATTATTCTGTGTGCTACTTCACAATACATCAAAGCAGTCTCCAAGACCTTCTGTGCTATCAGTAATGTCTGGACAGTTGTGACGCTCATAAACATTCCACAGCACCTCAGCAGTTGAGCTAACTGCAACCAAGGTTTCATTTTGATCCCCACCCTTCCTCTGAGGCGCTCAAGGGCAGTCAGTATACATGGTTCTCTCTTCCCTGTTTTATCATCCCAACTGTTCTGTGATGGAGGGAGGGTGCCAGGCCCAAGGTCACCAAGCAGAGGTCATGGCAGAGCCGGGAATTCAGTAGACTGAAGTCAGAGCTCTTACATCCAACAGAAGTAGAGGCTTCAAAGTCTACAATCTATATTCAGTCTGGACCCCCCAAAAAACAACTTATTATTTAATCTGGGGGCAAACTGGCAAGACTCCCGGTTGTTGCTGCTGCTGCTGCTGCTGTTTTTGTAAATCTCCATGTTCCATGTTTTTAATCTGCTATCTAACTCATCTTTCTCCAGGCATGGTAATAGCCCCTAGGAGACTAGCCCAAAGTGACTCGGGATTCACAGAAATATCATAGGTGACGGGGAGGCTGCAAACTGTATACAATCAGGAAAAGTGGGGTCCAAGACTGGATCCTTTTGCAACTGTGTTAGCACTAAGCATATGCCCACTGTCTAAATTTCCAAAATGGGCAGCAATCTATTTACACCACCATGACTTTTCCAATTCAAAGGAGGAAGACCATACTCCGCACTATACTACATTTTGTCACCCCGCAGAGTTATGAAACAAAACAAGGAAGGAAACAGGCCATGAAAAGTAAATACACAAGTGGAAGTTTAAATCCTTAACATTCGTAGTAAGAAAAAAACAACCTCTCCAGGCATTTATTAGTGATTGTGGGAAGAATGCTTCTTGATTTCCTCATCTGTTTCAAGGACTTTTTATTTCCATGGACTGTTTCCAAGAAGAGGAAACTGATTTTGCTTCTAACAGGGGTATTAAATTGGCTTTCAAAATTCTCTAGATAATCAGCAACATTCACACCATGTCCAAACAGGTTTCCCCACCAAAATCCTAAACAGACAGAATAATTTGTGACCCATCAAGCAGAACACAGCTCCTCAACCAGGGATGTTGCCCTACAAGAGAGTAAATAAAACTTTCGGTCACTGCTGCTTGACCAGTATAACACAAACTTGGGGAGATGGAGATATTATCAAGGAGACACATGGTTCTGTGAGTCACAATTCTGCAGATCTGTCCTAATATTTCTACCACACTCAGATTAAAATTGGACAGATAATATGGAAATTACAACTCTGGTTATTTACTGATAATTCAGTGGTGGCAGCTATGCATTATATACTTTAAAGCTATAGTTTAGAGAAGTTTAGAGAAGTCATCCTGAGCCTGTCTCGGCGGGGAGGGCAGGGTATAAATCAAATCAAATCAAATAAATAAATAAATAAATAAAATCTGCATGCCTTTGCCTCCTTTCTCCCCCTGAACAATACAACCTTAAAGGGGTAAAGACCAGTATGGCTGACAACAGGGTGCCATGTCCATTGTGTTAGTGCACAACACTGTTTGCATGGGTTCCCAGAGTTAATGAGCTGTGTCTGAACAAAATTATGCTCAGGGAAGAGAGAACAACCTTGTGTATATGCCTGTACATGTGGTGTAGTAGTTAAGTGTCAGACTACGACTTGGAAGACCCAGGTTCAAATCCCCACCCCGCCATGGAAGTTTGCTGAGTGACTTTTGGCCAGTCATACACTCTAGTCTAACTTTAACTCACAGGGTTGTTGTGAGGATAAAAACTGAGGAGAGGAGAATGATGTAAACTGCTCTGGATCCCCACTGAGGAAAGAGTCAAAGTATCAATGAAGTAAATAAATAAATGCACACAAAAGACTATGTAAGGAAACAACACTCCATCACTGCTAAAATAAAGATAAATCCAGCAGTTGACCACAGAACTAAGTCTGAAAACTTTTTTTAAAAGTCAATACATGGTCCTAGCCTTGGGGATCCTATTTGCATGGAAAGGTGGCATATGAATGTTTTAAATAAATGTAAATTAATAAAATAAAAATGAGTAGGGTAGAAGACAGTGCTGGAATACTGAGAACAGAGGCCAAGCCAAAGATTCTATGGAGTCTCTTTAAGTTATACTCCAAAACCTAACCAAAGCAAGTTCTTATTTATTACCCTATTTCCATGCCCCCATGATGACCAGTCAAAGCAAATATCAGATGTGGATACAGGTTTTTTCATATATGGAATGTCCACACTAGAATTTTTTATCCTACCACAAAAATCTAAGCCAGAAGAACTCATGAGCTCTGCTATTTAAAGACAGGGCAAATGTGTTATAAACACATTAAAAAGTTGATTTGGAATATCACTGAAGACACCACATGCTAGGTAATTTTCTCACACGAAAAAATGCAGCAACTAATGGGGTGGTAGAAAGTGCAGTCAACTCACAGCCAACTTATGTTGACCCCTCATGGGGGTTTCAAGGCAGGAGATGTCTGGAGGTGGTTTGCGATTGCCTGCCTCTGCGTCGCAACCCTCAACTTCCTTGGTGGTGCAAGTACTAACCAGGACTGACCTTGCTTAGCTTCCAAGATCTGATGAGCTTGGACTAGCCTGGGCTATCTAGGTCAGGGCAGTAACCCCTGTAATAACTGTCACCAGCAGCACTTGTCACCAGTGTTCCCTCTAAGCTGAGTTAGTGTGAGCTAGCTCACAGTTTTTTAGCCTCCAGCTCACACATTTTTGTCTTAGCTCGGGAAGGATGGCTCCAGAGCAAACTCATTTAGGCAGGAGCCAAATCGTTTGCTCACAACTTTAATGCCAGTAACTCACAAAGTAGAATTTTTGTCTCACAAGACTCCGCAGCTTAGAGGGAGCATTGCTTGTCACTAGATCCACACTGTCCTGATTGCCATTCCATTGGAAGGGAAGAGTTCAGTTTACTGCATCTCCCCATCCCTTTCTTCAGCAAGGGGAAGGAGGGTTTTTTTTGTTTTTTGTTTTAAAGCAGGAATTGATTTCGTCATAGAAAAGCCATAGGATCCAGTTTAGTTACCAGCAGGTTGGTCATCAGATTTCCTGACTTGTATAAGATAACCAAGTCCTGTCACTACACATAAACCTCAGCTTGGGGGCTCTGGTATTTGTTCCATTATTCTTTTATTCCATTATTGTTTATTCCTCTTTCAGCAGCATGTTGAACATAGTCAGTTTTTAACATTGTTTGCCCACAGTAAAAATGGATGCAACTGGCTACAATTTTGCAAGGAGAGGGGGGAAGGAATACTAGCAATTTGTACAAAATACACAAACAAACTACAAAATTAAAAAAAACGTTCAGGCTTTTTAGAGATGTGAATCCTAGGAGAGATGGGTTCCACTGCCTTGGCTGTAGCCCAACAATGATCTTGGAGCTCAGGCATGAACTCAATGGATATTGCACAATGGGCCTGCAACCTTAGTAGATACACAGACCCAGTTCTGAATTACATGCTGTTTTAGTAAAAGATCAGAGCACGGTGACTAATTTATTGCCTCCCTCTTCCTTATTCTCCTCACTCCAGTCTTCTTCCTTTCTTCCCTCTACATACTTTTAGCTTTGTTTTTCCCTTCTTCTCCATTCCCAACTTGTGGCAGGTGCTCTTTAATGCAAGCAAAGAAGCTTTCAGGTACTAGAGCCCTTTTTACAAATTACAATGAGTGCACATACAATCCATGTACTCTTGATATTTCTTTAGATGTGCACTGATAATTCTCATGTTACATTCAATGCACGTATGTGTGACTGAAACCCCACACTGATCCAGGTATTGGTTCCCGGTTTCATTTGTAAAGTGAGCACACATTTGGTCTTTCTTACAAACAGGTGTATGCACATACATACAGGCTGTACAAGTGTTCACAATAATGTGTGAACAGGGCTTAGCTGATGGGGGGAAAGCTGCAAAGCCAAAAAACAAGAGCTACTTCTACATCAGATGACATGCTACTAAATTCTTGCTGCTCAAACTTGCCTCAAAGTCACGTATCCCAGATATATAGGTTTTGGATTTAGTGATGGAAAAACATTCTGCACATGTTTAGCATCCTCTTCTGTGTTAATCGATTCTTAAATTTGTCAGGTTGTGCTTAGATGTACAAATCTCCAGAGATGTGACATATAAATGTTCCAGATAAATAATGTAAGATAAAGGTCATACTGCCTTGGAAAAGAGGACCTCAAAAGAAACCACACTCTAATAGGAGTTAGGGAAGGAAAAGTTTGGTTAATTTTTCCTTAACTAGGTAGTCCTTTTAAAATGAACAAGAGCTCATTCTCTATGCAAAATATGTGCTACACCCAAAGGAAACTTGGGAAGTTCAAAAGTAAGGAAAGGGATAAAAAGAAATAATTTGGAAGTTTAAAAGTTCAGCTGGCTCTTGGCTAGAATCAAATTAAAAGAAAAGCCAAAGGGAAGCCCTGAGGGGCAGAATCCTCAAAGCAACTGTCAGAGAGAAAAGAACACGGCATAGTTTATGACCAGGTGTGCAGTCCTACAACATGAATGCCTGGAAAGAACAGGAAATACAGATGCCAGAAGCAGCTAGGAGAGAGAAGCACAAAGGCCTGAAAAGAAAGGGGGGTAGTGTGGGCCCTGGTACCTTGAAAATTCTACCATCAGCTTAACATAATCAGCTCCCTTTCACCAAATAAAACAACCTACTGAATCCCTGCTGGAAAACCCCCACCTAGCAATAGCTTTTGGGAAAAGGTGGTTCCAGGTGGTGGCTCACTGATGAGAAATGCCTCTCCAAACCCACTCAACCCCAGACACTACTTTGAGTGGTCTGAACAGATGCTCTCAGGGGCTGACTAGCAGCACTGAAACTACCACCATCCAGCTCAAATTAAACCCTGATTTATGGGTTACCACTGACACACTCACAACATCCAGATCGTTTGGGCTTTTCATGCCAGCCCAGATGCTTCTCAGGGGCTGACTAGCAGCACTGAAACTACCACCATCCAGCTCAAATCAAACCCTGATTTATGGGTTACCACTGACATACTCACAACATCCAGATTGTTTGGGCTTTTCATGCCAGCCCGGGCATTTAACCAAAATTCTGCAAATGGCCATTTTCTCTTTCACTGTAAGGACCTCATTTATCATCTATATATTAATACTGATTGGCTACATTATCTGCTGCGCCTTCCCTTTGCTGCTTGAATAATTTTATTTATTACTGCTGTCACTTTAGCGCTTTACCGTTCTGCTTTAGTTTCAGCCAATACCACTGTTAGATCCCTCAATTTTATAGTGCAAGTTTTACTGCTTTGTCTTGCTGCACTGTGTGTGTGTTTTAATGTACCTAAAGCTATCTCAAGAGTTTCCCAGCTGTGAACACAGAACTTAAATGCTTAAAATGAATAATTATGACAGTGGTGCATCTCCAGAGCAAAGACCTTTATGTTCTATGGAAATGCTTTTGAGTAGCCCTGCAGTGCACACCCATGGAGATGCTGTCTCTGTGCAGGTCTACCTTCTGTTCACAGGAGCCCACACCCCACAGGGGGCATCAGCCAGATGTTAGCACTTGCGTAACCTTGTAAAACCAAGTTCCTGTTTTCAAAGCACAGTAGGAGGGGAAAGTGCTCCTCCCCTTTTTGCGTGTTTTTGGTAAGTGTAATTTGCCATTTCAAAAATAAATAGGTGGTCCAAAAAACTGTCACGGAGACTTGCCTCCAGCTGGCAAAGTCGCCAAGAATTCCAGCTTTCCAGGACATAGTTCAGCCCTCTGTGCTGCAGAGGGAAGAGGTGCTCAAGCTGAAATCACAACTCTCCACAGCCTCTTTCACCTTTCAGATGACTGCAATGACACAATGCTGATTTGCTGGAAACCAACCCCTCTCCCCTTACACCCAACCCACATGGCTCTGTGCCACAGAACTCTGGAGCTGTATTTCAATGGAAGCAATGCACTTATATACACTGCAAATGTCTTTCCTTTGTCTGTGCCCCTCATGGTTTGGTTAACCAGCAAAGTTGCCAGATGCCATCTATCTTTTGCTGCTGCTACTTTTCCTCAGCACCAGCTCATTTCCACTAGGAGCTGCAAGTGCCATTCCATATTAGAAACCTTTTATTTTACACTTGGAAAGGGTGGGGAGAGAAACATCACAGGATAACTCACCAGACAGAGGATCTTTGCCAATTGTTAAAACGTTCGGCAAACTCATAATGATCAGCTGCTGGAGGACCTCCTAAAGAGAAGAGAGAAACAGACAAGACCATGATCAGTCTTTGAAAATGCTCAGTTCCACTGGCCAACACATGGCCCGCTTGCCTAGGTGAACAAGAAAAATCCACACATGGGAAGTCAGCCTTAAGATTCAAACACGGGTTTCATTGATTGGCTCTTAGAGACCATTAGCACATTTTTAACTTTGGCAACTGGATCCCCATAATTCACAGGTGTAGGGGGCACCAGTATGGAGATGAGAGAGAAGGCGCCTGCCTGTCCTGGGGTTCTTCCTGTGCTTCTGGGTATGTGCAGCAGAACCAAGCATGAAGTGGAAGATGGGACTAAACACAGTGTGGGGAAATGGTCTCTCAGGCCCCGCTTCTGCCCACATAAGAGCTTGGATGTTTCAAGGGCATCCCAGGGCCCCACCCAGCAAGGCCCTTCGCTTCATACTCCTGCTGTAACCTACTTCCCATGGGCTACCACCAGCTAATCATAAAGAATATATCTTCTGCTGAAGAACTAGTACTCCAGCACTCTTAGTTGCATTGCCGCTTAAAGGCTCCATGTCAGCTTCATGTTTTCTGTTTTGTTCACACTAGTTAACATGGGGACGAACAAATACACTTGTGCACTAAGGGGATGAAGGGAACAACGGCTGCCCACTCCCTTGCTCTTTTCCTTGATAAGCAGGACCAAATGAGTTCAATGTGGGCACAGAAATTAGTCACACATGAACACACGAAGGTACCTTATGCTGAATGAAACCATCAGTCCATCAAAGTCAGCTCTCCAGGGTCTCAGATGGAAGTCTTTCACATCATCTATTACCTGATCTTTTTACCTGGAGACAACAGGGTACTGAACCTGGCACCTTCTTTATGCCAAGCAGATGTTCTACCACTGAGCTATGGACCCTCTCCATAGTCTGCCAAGATTCAAAATTTTGAAATCACAATGGAATGAGCAAAGATCAAAAGAGAATATAACTGCAGACTTCTGACTCTGATTCTATACTTACCTTTAATGATGGTTAGAATAAGGACAGGCATATAATTAAAGTTCCAAGTTTCAGAAAACACCCTTTTTCTTAGTTTCAGAGTGTAGAGTCTCTTTCCTTGCTTCAGCAACATGTCGTTATGGCTGCCATTGTGGTGGAGTTCTGGTGTGAGATAGCGCCCTATTTGGGGTGTGCGTTCCATATATACCGAGCTGAATAAATACCAGAAGAATACCACCAGTATTTTCCAATCTAGCTGATCCCGAATAAAAGCTGATATTATTCAGCTTTTATTCAGGCTCAGCTTCACTTGCCAAGTTGCACCACTGCCATGACGGCAGAGCAGCTTGGAGTAGACATTTAAAGAGACAAGGTCGCTTTAAATGCGTTCTCCAAGCCAAGTCGCCCTGCACTGCAGCATGGGCTGGCTTGGAGAAGGTCTTTTAAAATGCATTCTCCCAGCCCCGCCATGTCATGCAGGATGGCTTGGCTCGGAGGAGGTCTCTTTAAATGATTTCTCCAAGCCAAGCCAGCCTGTGCTGAGGTAGGGCTGGGAGAACACATTTAAACTTAAAGGTGGATGAACTCGTGCCGCTTTGAGTTACTCATGTACGGCTTGGCTTTGCAAAAGCCATTTAAAAGGGAACTTTCCCTTTAAATGGCTTCTGCAAGCCATGTCATGTGCGAGTGAACCAAGAAGCAGTGCGAGTTCACCCACCCCCTTCTCCATTATACCAATATTGGGATTCAGGAATACCAGGAAATACCAACATTTTTTGGGTTCTTTTTACCCAAACGAAAACAGTGTGTGTGTGTGTGGGGGGGTTGCACACCCCTACTTCCCCATAAGAAGTAAGATGGCTAAGAGTGGTAAGAGTTTCTTCCGCATATCCTGGGTTTTATAATAATTGTTGCACTGCCCCCCCCCCGGGTTATCTTTCTTTTTCTGTCCCAAAAGGAACATCCATTCTTTCCCATCTAGTCTCCCAAGTTTTGTGGTTTAGGTGTGACTTTTTAATTTTTTTGTCATTCCCGGGCTGGGACCACCTGCATATCTGTGGAGATGGATGGCTCATGCTGGGAAATGAGTCATACCTACTCCAGATTTCCTCTAACACATCTATTACTTTGTAAGGAGTACATGGTAGCCTCTGAGCCTGTGTAGTGCCAACCCAACTATTACCAACCTTGCTGTAAATTTTGGGGTTTAAGGCAGAATGCACACAGTGGTTGTACAAGTGAACAGAACATGACAAGTAGACTCTTGTGAGCACATCTCCATGAATTACACTTTCCATCTAGACAAGATGATTGCTTGGGTTCAGAGGTCAGCGACCTTTTTATAATTAGAGAGCCAAGCTGAGCCAAAATTCAGAGCAAGAGATTGACAAAGAGCCAGTATAAGAAAGCCCATCTACATAACTGAACATATTCAACAACATTACTAACACTAAGAATGTGCAAGGTTTCTTCAGCCCCAACACTGGAGGCTGCAAGGCCTTTATTAGGAAGTACCACACATCAGGTCTCACAGTTAAGTGATAAAGATACACAAGGAACACCCTATGTTACTGTTTTAGTGCACTGGCACAAATCTGCATGTGTGGTAGGATCCAGACTAAATCTTCCATCAGCAAAATGGAACTTTCTACCCACTGAGCTCAGGGACCCTGAGGAACAACATGATGGTGCCCGCAGCGGGAAGGCTGAACTCGGTGCCAGGTTAGTCTGGATCCAGCATCCGGGTCACACTCGGATTATTGGCAACTGTGCTCCATAATCATTTCCCTTCCTGTAAAGCACTGCTAAGAAATCCCTTTGTCCCATAAAATGAGCCATTTTGATTAGGTATTGAAATCTGAACCTTCCATGGGGGAAAAACATAGCTGCAGTTGATTGAAGGAAGTAACATATGAGCCCTGCCAATTCTGGCAAGTATGTTGGTGTCGTATTTTTCAGCTGCCCCACTCATGAATGGCTATGTGATATTTTTTTTTTAAGCATATGAGTCAGGCTAATAAATACTAGCTTTTAAATGGGGCTCTATAAGTGTCTGGGGTGTTAACGATTCCTACGCCCCCCTCCCTCTGAGTCTGCCTTGGCGGGGAGGGCAGGGTATAAACTGAATAAATAAATAAATACATACATACATATATCAAGGAGAAAGTAAGGATGTAACTTATTCCAACTGATACATTCAAACCTGACAGGGAGGAAGTGAAGTGAGTCAGCAGAGTTTTCCCCCTTTAAAGTGGCTTGTCAAGGTCAGTTAGGGTCAGGGGGTTAAGGAAGCAGTATTTGTTTAGCAGACTGGCTTCAAGTCAGCCTTGAATAAGTGCTGGGAAAATGGATTAAATTACCAGAGGGCAGGTTATTTAGCAAGCCAAGAAAACATAACATAACGGAGGAGGAGAGGCAACAGCCCAAGTTTCAGCTGCAGAAATATATCCATGGATTTCTGTATAACAAGCATGGCATAAGCAACCCTCACAATGGTGTAAAATGAATACTTTGGTCCTCATACTCAAGGGTTCCTGGTGCTAATTCACTTTTTTAAGCAAATGTCAGACCCGCCATTAAAGCTGGCGTGTGCTGGTACTAGTAAAGATTTTAAGAAGGAAGTACTAAATGGTAAAAGCCATAAGGTCAGTCCAATACTCCACCTTCCGAGTTAAGTTCTGATACATCGGTTTAGACATTGACCAGTAAAATGACATAATTTCCTCCAAGTAATGCTTACATGTGAGGACATTTCGCAGTTCCTTGGATCTCTTATCCCTCACTTATTCCTATGTCTTTCACTGAGAATGACTACTACAAATATGTCAAGAGCAGTCCATGAACACTGTGGGGGCAAATAAAAAGGATATTGGATAACTTATTGAAGGTTGTTCTTGAGGAGCCTTACAGCCATCAGAAACACCACCAGCCCTCAACTTTCATTCAGTGGCTAAACTGGCAACAGCTCAACTATGAGAAAAAGAAGTTAGCCACCAAGTTGGCTTTGGGTCAGCTGAAGCCTCTGGTGCTTGCAGGTGCGGAAGTGCTGGAAAACAAAGGGACCCATTTTAGAGAAACTCCTCCATAGATACAGGGCACAAATGCCAAGTATGCAAGAGGCTGTGAAGAGGCAGACAGCACACTGTAGCTGTGCATCACCTAAAGTGCCCCTACACCTCCCACTGCCTTAGGATGGTTTTGCCTCCTATGTTGCCTTTAGGACCTAGCAGGATCACAGCATAGTGTCGGGTAGAAATACAGACCAGATTGTAACACAGTCAGGCCCACAGGTCTCTCCCATTCTAGAGCGCTGCTTCCAGCGCCAAGGCTAGCCCTCATTTGAGTGGGACTGTGTTGCATATGCAATGACAGGGTCTCACTATGCTTCTTTTCTCACCTGCAGCAAAGTTAGTTTCCAGCTCTTAGACTTGCAACAGTAATGACCGGTTGTGCCCTGCAACTGTGGTGGAAAAGACCTGGTCTGGCCTGCTGGCCCTGTTCCACCCTGCTCTCCGAGGTTTCCCCCAACACCTGGAGAGGCTTTTCTCTCTCTCCGGAAACCCGCCACCATTACCTGACCTTTGTAGGAATTGCTCGTTGGGAGGGTCAGGACTCCCAGCTTCTCTTCCAAGTTCTGACGCCTTGCCTCTGTGTCTCCCGCTGCTCAGAGTCTGGGCAGCACGGGGACCATTTACCGCCTTGTGCGCCCCTGGAGGAATAGCCACTTGCCAACTGCCTGCCTCCCCCCTTGTGCGCCTTTTAAAATAGCATGTCCAAGATTGTTGCATTATGTTGTATGCTAATTTACTGCTCTCCCCCTCTACCTACATGTATGGACTGGTAATTTCATTGTATCTAAGGAAGTGTGTGTGCACACGGAAAACTTATACCTTGAATAAAACTTTGTTGGTCTTAAAGGTGCCGCCGGACTCAAACTTTGTTCTGCTGCTTCAGACCAAAACAGGTACCCAAATGAACCACTGATGTGATGTTTTTCATTCTGATTCCAAATAAGCTATATTTTTATCCAGGAAGGTGGAGAATCAGGTTTCATTTATGCAATTTTACAAGTGATAACATGCAGCTGTTTTCTTTACTATAAAACGTTTTCCTTCTGTGTTGGTGCAAGCAGTATTTACACTGGCCCACACTGTGCTGAGTCACTTTCAGTGTGGGAACACATGTTTTCCAGATGTCTGCTAAGCAGAGACAACTGTGTTTAATTTCCAGCAGGTGCAACACATTAGATTTTACTACAAGCAGCCTGAGTAGATATCCTGCTAATCATTGCTTTATTAGACGGACACTTTCCTTTTAAAAATAACCTTTCACACCCCACCAATGCATCAGCTGCCTCTCATTCTCTGTTGCTTCTTACTTGCTAGCAATATCACATCCATCTCCTAAAACGGACACTTCTTTTTGGAGAGAAACGGGAAGACAAAAATGTGTTTCTTAGCCCGCTCTCTCCAGCCCTCAGTGTAACACACACACACCCTGACTGCTTAGGTGTGGGTGGGCCAGTCCCCCCAGAGTGCCTTGGAGTCGTGCCTAATAAAGGCCTGCCTGGAAGCAGGGCCACCCCAGGCTATGCCAATGCCCTCTGATTAAGGGCAGGGCCTGCCTCATTCCCAGTTTCTGAGCCAATGGGCCTCCCTCATCAGCCCTGCCTGACTTGAGGGTTTGAGACAACCTCCAATCAGCTGGCGCCACTCCCAGGAATTCACTATACCCTGCCCCTGCCTGTCTCCAGGCCCCTCCTGTGGCTTCTGCCTCTGGCCTGTTCCATCTTCCTTGGCCTTTGACGGATGTGTCACCCTGGGTCTACTGGCAAGGCTTTCCCCCTACGGGCCCCACTAGGTTGCTCCTGCCTGGTCTCACCCTGCCCACATTCTCTAGCTGCTTCCACCGCTTCACTGCTGCTGCAGCCTCCAACACTGGCCTGCTGGGCCCTATGGGTGTGGGGATGGTTCTTCTTGCCCTGCCAATGTTTGCTGCATCCACCTGGCCTTGTCCTAGCATTAATACTGGCTGTGGTGGAGGGGCTCCTCTAGCCCTGAGATTGCCACAGCCTCCTGGCCAGCCCCCAGAACTGCAGGTAAGTGCAGGGAGGGCTTTGCCCACCCCGAACACTCTAGTACTTGTATCATATTCAATATAACATGCAAGATACCAAGTGGTAAGCTTCATAAGGAGTGAAAACAAATCCCACTGCCCACAGTAGATTTTGTTAGCTGTACATTTACCCTGTTAGGTATGTTGACACTAATTCCCCGCCCCCCTCCGGTCAAAATTACTGAGGGTTTTCAAGGCAAGAAACATTCATAGATAGTTTGCCATTGCCTCCCTTGTGTAGCAATGCTGGTATTTCCTTGGGGGCCTCCCATCCAAATACTAACCACGTCTGACGATCCTGCTTAGACTTCCAAGATCTGATGAGATTGGGCTAGCCTGGGCTATCTAGGTCAGGGCTCACATTAAAATATCGGACAGTGTAACCAGGTACAAATAACTATTTCCCCACCACCACCACCGGACAGCAGAATGAAAATGTTTACATGCACTATGAACTAAAATTTTGTGAGCAATGAATTCAAAGGAAAAAACCTAGTGCATCAAATGACATTTTTAAACAGCATCAAAAATGGTATTCTCAACAATGTTGCAAAAAAATAAACACAAAATACTGCAATGAGTGGTGGGATTTTAAGGGTTTGAAGTGATAACACACACACACACACCCGAGAAATGCCTGACTTGCCCTTACTCAGACTGTGACACCATACAAAGACAATGCAGACGAACTCTTACTAAGGGTGGAGAATAAACCCGCTTTTCAAGTGAGATTCACAGTCTAAAATTTGAACAGGGAGGAGGGATCCTTCCAAGGTTTTCTCTAAAAACTGAAATGAACTAAAGGGGAAAAAAATTAATTAACAGAAGCTTCAGGAGATGACAGCAGACTGCTGTAAGTATAAGCCAAAAAAACCCCTTGCTCACGTTTCGGCATTTTAATTTCTCTTTAGAAAGAACTAGATGAATGCCAGTAGTGAATGAATAAAATAAAAGCCCTGTACAGAGCAATGTTCAGGCAACAGTGTCCCCAGTCACAGGGAGGGAGTGTACGTATGGACATATGTGCACAGGCACTGTACTCACAAGCCGCAGAACAGGGCCAGTGCACACATGCCCTGCTTTCCCCTCTCCATGCATTCAGTGAGCATGCAGGGGTCGTGCATACAGGGCTAAAGTGCACCTCTTAAAGTTCCTCACTGAATGTGCACAGACAACGTCCATTGTTCAACAATACTAATGGTACAGGTATTATCCAATAGGTGCCACAAAGACCGCACACCGCAATAATATCTGCATGAGAGAGGGGGGAGAATATAAAATTTTCTCAGCCTAGACAACCTATTGTGTGGTGCAGGGAAACATGACTATCTCATAACAGAAGCACAACTTGGAGATGTCTGTAATGGCCCATCCAGTCCAACACTCTGTATCCCACAGTGGCCAGAAATACCAGTGCCATCAGGAGGTCCACCAGTGGGGCCAGGACATTAGAAGCCCTCCCACTGTTGACCCCCCCCAAGCACCAAACATGACCATCTCATAACAGAAGCACAACTTGGAGGGGAGATGTCTGTAAACTGTCTCTCCCCCTCCCTTTACCACCAAAGAACACCAGTGTCCACAGTTATTACTCCAAGTGAACACTGACTGCTTGTATCGTGATCTTAAAGGTAATTTGGGCTCAACAACTCTCATTCCCTCCCCCAAATCTTGAAATCATGGACAACAACATTCTGATGTTGCAGATAGCGGAACACAAACAGCTGAGAGTCACACAATAGCTGCAATTCTAATAGCCTGGTTTTTTAAAAGAAAAGAAAAAAAGGCGTTTCTCTCATGACCAGCCAGCCCAAGAGACTTCTTGGGAGCAACTGCTGTCAATAGAAAAAAAAATTTTCACGCAATGGGATTATCACTGCATGACCGGCTTGTTAACAGGCAACCTGAATCCTCTCAAAAGATTAGCTCTTTGTGGTATTATAAATAATAACAACGTAGCAGCAGCCAAAAAAACTACATATTGGACACAATGCATAACAAACAAGCTTGCCCACAACAGGCTAATAAAAATGAAGCCAAAATACAAAATAATTTTAAAGAGGAATGTGAATGCTGAAATGAAGAAAGCAGCAGCTCAATCACAGGCTAGTATGAACAGAGCAATTTCTCAACTTTTTTTTTAAAGTGAAGAGAATCCGTTAACTAAATATCAACTGACAGTGAATTCCATATATTAGGCAGAAATGGGAAAAAGGTCTATTGACAGGCTTGCTAACTGGATTGAAAAGGAGTGACCCTCGCTCACTAGGTTATTAAAGAACATCACGAGTTATTTGTTCCCAGCATACAATTCAGAGTGCTGGCTCTGACCAATAAAGCCCTGAGGAGGATCCGTAGAAGGGCCTGCTTCCTGCTCCCATGCAAATCTGCCCATTGGCCAGGGCATTCAGCAGGGGTCCTCCTCTGCGGAAGTCAGAGGGCTACCCAGAGACAGGGCTTTTTCCTCATCACCACACCTGTTCTCCATCTTTGAATCTCCCTCTCCTGTCTACCTGGCATGTGTTTTAATGAGTTTTAGGCATCAGATAAAAACAGCTTTATTTAGCCAGATTTTAAATGGTATGTGATAGAGATTTTATTACTGCTGCTATTTTTTCTGTGCTTACTGTCTTCATGCAAAATTCACACACACACACACACACACTATTGTAAGCCACTTTGATAAGCCAAAAGGTAAAGAATACACATACACACAGACCTTAAATAGTGAAGCAGAAGAGGAAAAAATATAAAGCTTAACAGAAAACCAGCAGAATTCAAAAATTCACGGTGAATTTTATATATTTTAAGAGTAAACAACAACTAAAAATTAAACAATAAACTAAGGGAAAAAATGTAGCCAGGGCTAAGAAATCTAAAGCAGAGATGACTCACTACATTTATATAAGAAAAAACACAGAATGCAAGTTCAGTTATTGAAATACCGAAGGGTTAATATTTTATTTATTTAAAATATTTTAGGCTGCTTTCTCTGTTTGAAAGCTCCCAAGAATTTGTTCCCCAAGAGTTGTGCTAAATTAGAAATCAGACACTTTTGCTACCAATATGGTTCCTGAGAGGAATATGAAGGATTACCATAGAACTGGCAAATAAGTCACCAAAGTGCGCACTAACAAAAATTATTTGTGTACTGTCAATGTGAAAACTTACTAATTTATGTGGGGTACAGCCAATTTTGTACAGGGACAGACCATGTAGAAATTTTAGCTTTTTAATACTGCTAATCTAATAATCTAAGGAACTCTGGAATGCAACAACAAAGTGTTAGTTTTTAACTTTAAAACCTTGCCTGCATGTAACAATGATAAGAGGTTCCAGAAAAAGGAATAGCCGGCTTTCTCATCAGCCCTTCCCTAAAGCTACTCAGCTGTGCAAGGCAGTTCACATTGGCTCTGGGAAGGAGAAGCATGGGTAGAATATAGTAATGCTGTCGATGGCACTAATATAGTAACTAAGGACTATATAAAACATGTTCTTACCACATATCCCTTCACAGAACAGATGCGCAACAAAAACAGAGCAAAAAAAAAAAAAAGATGGATTACAACAGTAGGCGTGGGAGAAGCCACACATGGTATAACGATTATCCTTAAACTACTCAAAGAATTCATGTTAACACCTTTAACTTTACAATTCCATTTAAGTAGCTGTTAATTGCAACATCTTCAATGATTTATCATAAAACGAATCAACAGCTTCAGACCACAAACAAGGGCAAGTACAAGCACTTGGTATTAAACTAATCTCATCATAGCACAAAGAGAAAATTACACACACACGTATTTTCCCTTCAAATGCCAGAAAAATATTTGAAGTATAATTTTCATTTTGACCCATTCTAGTCATACATTGCCTCTCTTTGTACAGTTTTGGGTGTGACTTGATTTGTCGACCCACTCACAGTTAAGCAAACTGTCTGCAAGAGTTGTGTGGGATTAGAACCATAAACATCATCTCTGCCTCAAGGGATCTCTAGTTCTCTACACACAAAAGGAGCGTCTAAAAACAAATATAACATATGGGTACAGAATTGGAATTCATTAGCAAGTTCAATTGCATTTCTCAAGGCCTGAGGGACTGTTAGATGGATTCACAGAGTAAATGGTGTCCCATCTGACTGCACATTACACTGATGTCTGATGCTCTTCAACTCATGCGCCTGTATTTTTCACACATACACCCCTTCTCAGTCCACTCCACAGCTGGTGCCTAAAAAGGTCTCACGCCACAAGCAACCAACTCCTGAAAACTCCAGTATTATTTTTTTGTTCCTTTAACTCTACAGGCCAACACCTACCTTTTCTGTAACATTTGCTTGCACACCCCCCCAAAAAAAATAGCCACAGAGATGGTAGCTTCAGAGCATCCTAGAAACCAGTCTAAGAATATCCAGCCAAACCTCAAGCACGTATGAAATGGACACCTGTTCCAGAGAAGCTCCCTCTACATTTTCAGTCCTGTTCTGGGGGTTCACAAGCAGCTGAGTTGGCACGTCAGGCTTGGAAAAGCAACAGTGACTGAGGCCCAAAAGTATGCCTTTGCATTTTAGCTTCAGACTTTAACCACAGTTTCAGGTTCTGAGAAATTCAAGCTTGCTTAAGCCAAATATGCAGTCTCATCCGGCACTACACCAGACGCAACCATTTTGTGCTGGATTCACAAGTTTGTTATAGCAGTTAGGAGCATGGACTCTAATCTGGGAGAATTGGGTTTGATTCCCCATTCCTCCACATGCAGCTGCTGGTGTGACCTTGGGTCAGTTAAAAGTTCTTTTAGAGCTGTTCTCTCAGGAGCAGTTCTTGAAAGAGCTCCCTCAGCCCCACCTACCTCACAGGGTGTCTGTTGTGGGGAGGGGAAGGGAAAGGAGATTGTAAGCCACTCTGAGACTCCTTCGGGGAGTGAAGGGTGGGGTATAAATCCAATCTCCTCTTCTTCCTTTTGAAAAATATAAAAGGAACACGACTAATATGAAAACCACACTGCAACCTTGTGTCGGCTGAAAGATATTGAATAAAAAATACAGAGAGAATTTACAACTGACTACTGTAAACCGATACCACCATGCCAAGTTAATTCCATTTGTTAAATTATCTAGATGACATGGCCAATCTTTTGTTAGTCATGTATAACGAATAGGAGAAAAAATAAAGCCACTGATTTGTGTTATTTATTAATATATATTCTGCCTTTCTTCTCTCAGGAACTCAAACTAGTGTACATGTTCCCAGAATATCTCCCAGACAGGTATGGACCAGATCCAGGCCTGCTCAGCTTCAGCAAAGCTACTGTATCAAGGATCTCATTGTCCAAAAACTGCTTGCAGTGCCAAACTGGCAGAGGGTGAAGAGAGCTGTGGCTAGTGCTTGTTGTTGCCTCCCAGATCTGTGTCATTGATGTCCGAGAAGAACTGTAGAGCACCTCTGCCACTTACCCTGGAGCCAACCAGAGCAGCACAGGAAGAGATAGAAATGTCCTACACATACCTGGTGCTGGCACTGCCTGGCATCCAGGAGAGCTTCAGAAGTGCTGCCCCTGGAGCTTCCTTTGGACCCACCTGGGGTATCACGGAAGGAGGGTATTTGGGGCAACAAAACACCCTGTCACAATACCATTGATAGAGAGGAATTTGCTTCGGTTTCAATACTGAAGTTAAAATGCATGTGCCAGGTTCAAGGAAGCTACTTTATACAGAGTTCTCAAGTAGTCCAACTCTCTTGGTACTGTCCAATCTTACCTGGTAGCAGCTATCCACTATCGCAGAGAGAGGCCTTTCCTATCTGCACTATCTGAGACTTTCAAAGTACAAAGGTACAAAGCTCTACTACATTTACAGGCATCCAGATGTCAACCAATGTAATTTTTCTTCATAGTGAAATATAAATGTCTTCAAGGTATCCCCTACTAAAATTTAACAAGTACACATGGTTTCCCCTTGCATCTTCATGAGTTAGAAGCTTCTACAAATCCAAAATTTCACTTTAATAACTCCCAAAATCTTATTGGCATGTATGGACCTTCTGAAATGCAAACTGTGGGTGGTGGGGATTATTGACTTGAACCCAATCTAACTGTAGAAGCATGAACTGCCCAGCTTTTATTGCCAGCAGCAGAGTTTACTAATGTAGTCACCAGCTGGAAATAAAAAGTCAATTGATTTATCCTCAGCCTTTAAAGCATGTACAAGTATCTCTTCATTTTTATATCCCTCTCCAGACAAATTACCCTAGATTTTTATTTGATTCCAATCCGAATTGTCCAGTGGGGTTTCTCTGCAGTACTGAGGATAATCAAATGTGGTGTTTTAAAGAGCTGTCACTTAAAATTACCGACAACTAAAAATTCTATCCATCTGTTCAACACACTTTGGTCTGCTGCGGCACTCGCAAAAATCCACACAGATCGAATCATTGCACAGAAAGGGGGCAGGGGAGGGTCTCATACACAGAAGCATCACTACATTCATTAAAAGCTAAGATTGCATATCTCCTTGTTTCAACAAAGCTGATTCCAATTTAGAAATTTCAGACTGCTTATACAATACTTTCTCTTGCAAATTCCACTGCTTTTCAACATAAAGTACATTGTAATTGTATGTTAAAGTTTGTGACTTAATTATCTCAGCTTTTCAACAAAAGCCTAGGAATATTTTTATGGATACTATGGGAAGAAGTATACAGATGTACTCCCCTTGAGTAGTTTTTGTCTGCTGGATAGTTGTAGTCATGACTTTTTAGACTTTCAATTCAAGCTCTGACCTTGATAGCTCATGCTACCCGGATCTCATCAAGTCTTGGAACCTAAGCAGCATTGGCCCTGGTTAGTACTTGGATGGGAGACTACCAAGGAAGTCCAGGGTTGTTACACAGATGTAGGCAATGGCAAACCCCCTCTGCTCATCTCTTCTCTTGAAAACCCTCTGTGGTCACCAGAAGTCAGCTGTGACTTGATAGCTCTTGCCACCACCACCACATAAGCTTTCAAAGTGAAGAGCAACTGGTTTTTCCTGCTTTAGTAAGAAGCCAGATTTATTAAATCGCCGAATGGCTGCCCAATGTGACAATGATGAAACATCCCTCACTACCTAGGCTACTTGTGGAAAAGCGCAAAGTGACTTCCCTCCATTTCATCCACAGCTTTAAAGAAATGTAAGAAACAAAAGGCATTTAACACGAATGGACAGCAACTAAATGGTTAAATAGGCAACAGACCAGGCTTTAAAAGGGGGAGTGTTGTTGTTAAAAAGGTAAAATCCTGCCCAAAGTAACTCAGTGTGACTGTCTTTAAATGCATACCGATGCTGGAACTCTACACTTGCAGAGGAATGAGGGCAAAAGCAGAGCTCACTTTTTGGAAGGAAAACATCCTCATGGAGAAACGTATGTCTGTATCCAGTCACACACAAATAGTCCAATGTTTAGAGCAGGAGTCCCCCAATGTGGTGCCCAGAGGGCACCATGATGCCCATCAACATCTTTTCTGGCACCTGCCAAGTGTTTTTAGAAAGGGGGGGGGCTGAGTGGAGCTTTTGCCGAGCAGGGCTTCTGATTGGCTGTGATTTTTAAAAGGTTACTTCAGCAGCAGCTGCCACCACAGCACAAAGATCTTCACTGCATGAATGAAGGTAAGCTGGGTGTATGCAAGAAAACATATCAAACAATGAGTTCATTTTAATGGAAAACGTAAAGCTTCTGCCTGAAATGTTGAAAAGTTACTCTCAGAGGACCTCACTCCCTGACATTTGGTGGCTGGTGCCACCTCCCATGGCAGCCATTTTGTGGTTGTGCCCACCACCCTGTGTCAGATTCCAAAGGTGCCTGCAGGCTCAAAAAGTATGGGACCCCCTGCCCTAGAGCGATTCATAGTAATGATCACAATGTCGTTTCTTCCTCTGATAATAACAGCTGGGATCCTATGAATGGATTCCAGATATGCTAGATAGTCTCTGCCACAGAGTGTGCTTCCTCTTTTGCCCAAACTTCTATTTGTCCAGGATCAATGGTTTTCAATGAACTCTTGAGCAAACAAGTTTTAGCTGATGAGGATCTTGCTCCTTGGCAAAGACTATCTAGCATACATGGAACTCATTCATACAATCCAAGCTAGCATGTTTTAGGACTGATACCACTGTGCCAATCTTTTGTTCTTAAGTAGCATACAGTCATTGCCAATCTTTTGTTCTTAAGTAGCATACATTCACCCTCTTGGATGCACACCTTAATGTGGTGAAGGGGTTCGTGTGTGTTAGCAAAGCTGAAAACAATACTGTAAGGAGTTTAGACCTTCTCAAGAGGCTAAATTCCTAGCAGAGTCACTCAATGCAGAACAGTCACAGCTAAGACAGTCCTTCTCAAGAGGCTAAATTCCTAGCAGAGTCACTCAATGCAGAACAGTCACAGCTATAGCACCGTATTATTGGAAGGTTTTATTGTGATTTTTAATGTTCTATTTATTATATACTGTATTGTATTTTGCACTCGGCTTTGCTGCATGTGAGCTGTTCTGAGCCTCTGGGAGGGCGGGATATAAATCAAACAAACAAACAAACAAATAAATAAGACACCAAACTAAGAGGTATCCACTTCCCTCAGGGACCAGTGGCCACATCAGCAGAAGAGAACAGACAATTCCAATGGTGATGGGGACAACAGAATCCTTGGGAAGTGTAGGTACCAGGCAGCAGCAGCAGCAGTAGTGGAAGGTGACACCGACAGAGGCTCTTTCATAGACCACGGCAGTGCCACTTCAGCGACACCTGGTTAGTACTGTGCAGAGGAAGGCAAAGGTAAGGACTTTTTGCATCCAGAAAGGACGCAGTTTATATACATACATATACAGCTTCCATCTGCTGATGTACAGAAGTTCTCTATTGGCATAAGAAGCCTCTTTAACTGACAGAAATCTTTTGCTCTGCTATCCACAAAACAGAACACAACCTTTATATAATATAAACCAATATTAATCTTTTAAAATCCCTTAGGAGGAAAAACCCACAGAAATAAGGGGACAACAACCAAATAATCACTTTATTACCACTAGAAAAACTGAATGTCACAACCAACAACCAAATAATCACTTTATTACCACTGGAAAAACTGAATGTCACAAAAGAAAAGAGCAAAAGTCCAGTACCATCTTAAAGACTAACAAAATATGTGGCAGGGTATGAGCTGGACTCTTGTTCTTTTCTACTGCTACAGACAGACTAACATGGCCACCCATCTTGAATGTCACAAAACTCTTCTCAACATAGATTGGAAGCACTTTGTGGTAGAGATTGGCCTCTTTTTTGTTAATGGAAATCTGCAAAACTGCTGTCTCAACAACAAATTAAAAACCTGTGTACAAAGGTCTGAAAGGAGATTCTTGAAAAGGAACTTTTGAGGGTAGGAGGCTACTTGACTCTGTCCTCCTCCCACCTCCAGAAGCAGCTTTTAGATACCTCTGTCTCAGTCTCTGAGAGGGGAGAAAGGCACATTCAACTTTGACACAGTTGCTGCAATGCTGCACACCACTGACCAACTGAAGATCTGCAGATGACCTGTTATGTATTTAAAGCTACTTGAATGCATGTGAATGGCTTATGTGAAACATCTCATAAGAACGCAATGTTAAGCTTCGCCCTGGGCTAGGATCCACATGTAACCAATTGGAGTACTAGCCCAGAAAGTGTCATCCAATCACTTCACAGAGCGGGAACACTCGTGATTGGTCTTTATGTCTTCAACCTTATTGGTTGGTTATGTGTACAGTGGGCGTGGCTACATTGGCCGGGAATGTTTAAAAGCAGGACAGCTGCAATGTTAAAGCTGTTCTGGCTGACTGATGTTGATCCGTGTTGGAGTTGTGTTCGAGTTGAAGAATAAAAGCCGCATTCTTGCTGAATCACTCTCTGACTATTTGTTAAGCTCACGACTTAACATGACCCCTTTACATTCTGGTGCCCTCTACTGAGGGAAGCGGAACTGGACCAATAGATTGGGTGCCAAAATTTCCCCGCTGCGCTTCACACTATTGCAAGACATTGCTGAAGGAGCAGCAGATGCTCAGAGCTAAATCTGAAGGGTCTTCAAAAACAGCACAACACAGTGTGATCTCATCCTCCTGTTTTACTCTACTGATCCCTATTATGCACTCACACATTTAAGATCTCTGTTTATAAAAGGTGTTAAAAAAAGTAAAAAATAACATTTTTAACCATGCTGATCGAAAGCACGGAATAATAGATAAAATGTGTAAAGTGATAAATAATTCATGTTGTGAAGTTGAATACAGGCACCCCTTATAGGTCTGGCTCATTATGAAATACAACATACAAACAGTATTTTTATTTTAACGTTTTCATCCATCTTTCCCCTCCATAAAGGTCTCAAGGTATCTTTCACAGTGTGAACACCCAGAAAAAGACCCCAGGCAGCACCATAGGTAATAGAATGAGAAATGATATTAAACTCCTCTGAGAGCCAGTTTGGTGTAGTGGTTAAGTGTGCGGACTCTAATCTGGGGGAACCGGGTTTGATTCCCCCCTCCTCCACCTGCACCTGCTGGATGACCTTGGGCAAGCCATAGTTCTGGCCCAGCTGTTCTTGAAAAAGAGCAGTTTCTGTTAGCGCTCTCTCAGCCCCACCTACCTTCACAGGGTGTCTGTTGTGGGGAGGGGAAGGGAAAGGAGTTTGTAAGCTGCTCCGAGACTCCTTTGGGTAGTGAAGGGCGGTGTATAAATCCAATCTCTTCTCTTCTTCTTCTTCTTCCTGACTTAGAAAGCTTCCCAAACACCAATGCTTTAGAAGCCTTCTTGGCATTGTCAGATAAGCTGTTCCAAATTTGTTGTTGTTGTTGTTCAGTCGCACAGTCGAGTCCGACTCTTTGCGACCCCATGGACCAGATCACACCAGGCCTTCCAGTCTTCCGCCGTTCTTTGAAGTTGGCTCAATTTCATGTTCGTTGCATCTATGACACTGTCTAACCATCTCATCCTTTGCCGTCCCCAACTTCTTTGACCTTCAATCTTTCCCAGCATCAGGGTCTTCTCCAGTGAGTGCTCCCTTCTCATTTGGTGGCCAAAGTATTTGAGCTTCAGTTTCATTATCTGGCCTTCCAGGGAACAGTCAGGGTTGATTTCTTTGAGGATTGACTGATTTGTTCTTCTTGCAGTCCAAGGGACTCTCAAGAGTCTCCTCCAGCACCATAGTTCAAAAGAATCTATTCTTCGGCGCTCGGCCTTCCTTATAGTCCAACTCTCACAGCCATACATGACTACTGGGAATACCATTGCTTTGACCATGCGGACTTTTGTTGGCAGGGTGATGTCTCTACTTTTTATCATGCTGTTTAGGTTCGCCATCACTTTCCTCCCAAGGAAATCTTTTAATTTCATGGCTGCTGTCACAGTCTGCGGTGATCTGGGATCCCAGGAACGTGAAGTCTGTCACTACTTCCACGACTTCCCCTTCTATTTGCCAAGGAGTGATGGGGCCGGATGCCATGATCTTAGTTTTTTTGATGTTGAGCTTCAAGCCCACTTTTGCGCTCTCCTCTTTTACCCTGAGCAAGAGGCTCTTTAGGTCCTCTTCACTTTCTGCCATTAGAGTGGTATCGTCTGCATATCTGAGGTTGTTGATCTTTTCCCCAGCAAGCAAAGCAAAGCTTCCGCTCGTCCAAACCAGAGACTGTTCTAACCCTTATCCACAATTGTTCTCACTCAGAGCCCTGTGAGCAACACAAATGATATTAAACTATGATATTGGGATGGAAATTGGATATAGCTGAAATGTAAGATCTCCCTGAAAGGCTATTGGTCTCTTATTCACACACACACATACAAAATCAAACACAAAAAATCAACGCTACATAAAATCAAAATCTGTAATATTTATTACAGAACTAGGCACTCATTCCCCTCCCCCCATTTTAATTGGACACTATTTAATGACAATGATTTCTCAACAGACAACTATTTGGTTAATGGCGCATCTGGGTCTAACCCACTAAATTTTCAGGAAATCAGGCAAGTTGAGAGGCAGTGTGGTCTTGCGTTTAGAGTGTCAGACTAGGATCTTGGAGACGCAGGTTCAAGTCTCCACTCTGCCATGGAAGCTTACTAGGTGACCCTGGGCTATCACACACTCAGCCTGACCTACCTGACAGGGTTGCTGTGAGGATAAAATGGGAGGGGAGGGAAATGATGTAAGCCATTTTGGGTACCCACTGGGGAGAAAGATGGGCTATAAATGAAGTAGATAAATAAATAGAAATGTGACCACCGGGTCATATTTCCACATGGCTATAAATGAAGTAGATAAATAAATAGAATCATCTAACCACCAGGTCACATCTCCACATGCAAAAATTCATACCATACACACTTTATTGTGCTAAGAGCATAAAGATAAAAGATTTAGTTCCTGAAAGGTTTAGATTTGCTCATTCTGCTAATACACACATGCCTAACAAAGCAAAAGTGAGTGTGCATATGTGTGTACATGCATACACGGTGCAAGGACTAGAATGTTTCATGTTTGCCATTACTAGCATTTTCAGCATTTGAGATTAGAGAGCACAACCAATCATCCCCATTTAAAGTGATCCATATAATCTAAATTGCATCTAACACGTGATTAAAACCATTAACATTAACTAAGCTGCTGTACTTCAGCCTTTCCTCCCCTGTGGTTCACGACTGAACCGTGTACTGATGTAAAGGGTTTCCCATAATCAGGGCCAAATGACCCAGTGGGCTACCTGCCAAGCATTTCTGGCACCAAGGAAAGCCATTAAGAATTGGGGTGGGGGTGGTATCAAGGAGGACCTCATGCCCTTCCTTCTTTGGATCTCCCCTCATTCACAGACATTAGAATTCATGAGATATATAATAGCTCTCCTGGGAGTGTCCATGAAAGACGCAAGGCAAAAAAACAGCAGGTGCACCTCAGACCTGCAAGATCCTTTTACCCCACTGCCTGTCACAGATGCAAAGGCAGGCCTTCTCTATATAATCATTAACATTCATTCACGAAAGATTAACTACACAATACGCCTGGTTAAGCCAGTTTCTGAGGTTTCAAAGTCTTATGTTTGTAGCATTAGCAACACCTTTGGTTTTACTAACAGAAAAATGATATTTTTAAGTGTGTATAGGTCTTTCATGTGACACTTCAAATTTTATGCCTTTGCAAGCAAATAAAACAGTGGAGAATTGGACAGAAGTAATACAGACACACAAAGGTGGATTTATTATTATTTTTAAATGGTTAGATTGGGATGGGCAAGCAAATTAAGCCACCTTCCATGGCATCAGCAAGAAACACACAAGACCCAAGGAACATGTAAAACATCTACAGTGACTGGCATAATTACTAGCAATAAAATTAAATATCACATAAGCCAGAAAAACATGAACAAGGACTAGATGTAATTATTTTCTAACAAACAGAGACCCTGTAAAAATACTATAAACACGACACACTCAAGGAACAAATAACAGTCATAGATACTCAAAGATATTTGATGAGAGGCCTGTATCCAATCACTCAGTTCCAAAGACATATGGACACTTAAGGCTTAAGACAGGTCAGTGATTTCCATAAATCTCTCCTCCCTATCCATTGCAGAACCCCCATTTTTGTCCTCAACTTGGTTTCTGAGGGTCTCCTACCCGTCTCCCCCCAGTTTTAGGGGCACAGCTGGCTGAAGTCAGGAATGTCCCACTCAGCGAGGTCTCCAGATGGCTGGATACATGCCATTATCTCATTTCAAAAGGCACTCTCTCTAAAAACATTTACAAACAGGCATTGTTCACCTAAGGAACTCATATGGGCAGCTAAATCCAAGAATCTAAGATCTGACTTCCCAGAGATACAGCCAAGTCTTTTCAGTAGCCAATTAAACTTTCAAAGCCAACAGATAAAAAATGAATCTAGAGGACATACAAAACACAGCTACTTACTAGTACTTGTTACTACTGGAAATCCTTATAAAAGAGGTAAAGAAAGAACTCTAGCAAATTGGTTACATTTCCTTACATTCCCATGCTTCTAGCATTCCACAGAACACATAAAACATTTCTATAAAGGATACAGAGTTGCGGTTTATTGCATGTAGTATCTTGTTTCTACGACACTTCTAATTTTCGTAATCCAGTTTTTGCACTGTTTATGGGAAATAATACATGTTTTTATTGCACTGATTTCTAATTTGGTAATCTGCCTTGAGCCTCTGCAAGAAAGACAGACTACAAACAGACTAAATAGAATGTCAGACTAATATCTGGGAGACCTCTATTCGAATGTCCATTCCACCACGGAAGCATGTTGGGTGACCTGGGGCCAGTCACACACATCCAGCCTAGCCTACTTCACAGGGTTGTTATGAGGATAACATTGAGAAGAAGAGCATGTCATGAACCACTATGGATCCCCATTGGAAAGCAGGGTGTAAATGAGGTAAATCGTACTGTTAACTCCATCACAGAGTGTATAAAGAAACAAAAAAACCCAAAGATTATATATGATCAGTAACCAGCTGACTCCACCACAGAACTGAATTTGAAAAATACCATCAAGTTGCAGGAAAGGATACCTTAAAGCAAACACCCCACTTAGAGCAATATACAATGTCAAGCCATTGGTTGATTTCAGTTAGTATTGTCTATACTGGCTGGCAGCAGCTTTCCTGGTGATCAAGCTTTTGCTTTGGTGCCAAGGGCTGAACCTGGGACTTTCTTCAAGCAAAACGTGTGGTCTGCCATTCAAACATGGTCCCTCCCTTGACGGTGCCTACTTCACAGAGAAGCCAGAGGGCTTATATAGGGGAACAGAAGATAAACTGGAGCAAAGGAGGAAAGGTATCTGTGACACATCAATGCTTTTCCCTTATACCATCTCATGCTTATATCTAAGTCACATCTGAATTAATTTCCTTGGATCCTGAACAATGAGTGCAAAGAATTTAGAGTAGACCAGGGAAGCACTGAGGGAGAGGAATTCTAACGCTGACATTACTGAAAGTGCACGGATGCTTTCTGATGTGCTCTTAGAGCTAGTCACTTTTCAGTGGCCAAGCCACACACATATGATCCCTGATTGGCTAGCATGATGTGCAGATACAGCACCCTGGTGGTGGCAACGGCAGCAGCAACAGAAGGGAACAGATCATGTTGAACAGGTATTAACATTTGAGTATCCAAAACCCTTTTTTCCACTACAAATGTTCATTTGGAATATCTGAGGTAAACTTATGTCAAGAGGGGTTCAGAATCTGCCACTACTACATCTTGTAGGCTAATGAAAAAGTATCTAAGAACTGTATAAATTTAAGCTGGCACTCTCATTTTAAAAGAACGTTTGTCCAGGCTGTTCTTGCCACTTTAATAAAAGTCTGTCTGCATCACTGTTTAAGTATATTCATGCCAAGGTGTCGGTTTACCTTGTCAAACCTGTTCTTTCACACAGAAGGCCGTGAACTATCTGGTGCCAATGAATGGCCGGTGGGAAACTAGAGAACTACTGGAATTAGCTCAGTTCAATGCAGAACTAGCTTCCGCAAAAAAAAAGGCATCTTAAGCTTCCAACCAGACCAAAGAGGATGACATTGTCAGAACTCAACAGGTCAAGCATTCAGTTCAGCTCTCCCTACACCTCACTGATCCAGATATGGACAAAGTAAAGAATCACGTTTTCAAAACGTGAAGGAGAAGAGACAGCACAGAGTTCCCATAGACAACAAGGGAAAGGGGTCAGAATCCAGTGCTTGTAATGACCTGGATGGTCTAGGCTAGCCCAATGTTGTCAGATCTCAGAAGCAAACCAGGATTGGCCCTAGTTAGTATTTGGATGGAAATTCCAGGGCTGCTGTGCACAGGAAGGTAACAGTAACCACCTCTGAATGTCTCTTGCCTTGAAAACCCTATGGCAGGGGTGTCAAATACGCAGCCCAGGGGCTGGATCAGGCCCTCAGAGGGCTGCAATCTAGCCTGCAAGGCTTCCTTTTCCAGTTCTGCTGCTGCTGTTACATCACAGCTTACTTTACCAGACTCTCTCAATCACACAGGAGAGACAGATAGGCAAGCCTCTTCTATGCGATTAAGAGAGTCTGGTAAAGCACTGGCTGAGGCTCCTCTCCCTTCTCCTCCCAGGGTGAGGGAGGGAACAAGCCAGAGCTTGCTTCCTGGCCAGGCTACCTCAATCGTATTCAGGAGACAAAAGAAAGTCTTTCTTTCCTTCCACTGGCTGAGGCTCCTTCCTGAAGGGAGGCAGGGAGGGAGGGAACAAGTGAGAGCTTGCTTTGCTGGACTGCCTCAATCACATGGCAAAAAATACCAAGCACCTTTAAGACCAACAAAGTTTTGTTCAAGGTATGAGCTTTTGTGTGCCTTGCTACAGTGTGTTCTGTTGGGCTCCTTATGCTGTGTGTATTTTGTTGGGCTCCTTATGCCAGGGCTCTCCCTAGGTGCAACTGGGTTCCCTCCCCCTTTTCACTGTGTTCACTTAAAAAAAAAAAGAATCATAGAATCACAGAATCTCAGAGTTGGGAGGTACCATACAGGCCATCTAGTCCAACCTCAAGGTATTTTATTACTTGTATTATGTTGTATATTGTATTGTATTTTTATACTGTTCTTGTTGTTTTTATCAGGCATTTTATGCCCTTGTTAGCCGCCCTGAGCCTCTGGGGAGGGCGGGATACAAATCTAAAGAATAAATGAATAAATAAACCCCCTGCTCAATGCAGGATCAGCCTAGAGCATCGCTGAAAAGTGTTTGTCCAGACGCTGCTTACAGACTGCCAGTGAGGGGGAGCTCACCACCCACGGGCAGCTGATTTCACTTGCACAACTCTTCCTGTAAAAAAAGATTTTCCTAATATCTAGCTGGCACCTTTCTGCTCATAACTTAAACCCATTATTGCAAGCCCTATCCTCTGCTGCCAACAGGGACAGCTCCCTGCCCTTCTCTAAGTGACAGGCCTTCAGATTCTTAAAGAGAGCAATCCTGTCTCCGCCCAACCTCCTCTTCTCCAGACTGAACATTCCCAAGTCCTTCAGCCTTTCCTCGTAGGGCTTGGTCTCCAGGCCCCCGATCATCCTCGCTGCTCTGTTCTGCTGCCTGAAGTGGCTGATCCAAATCAAACTTTGGATCCAAACTTGGTGCAACAGTGCACCCAAAAACAAAATGTGCTGCAACACAACCACCCACCCAAGAAGCAGGACTTTTGAACCACAGATGAAGCCTACGAATTTACCACAAGCAAATAACGTCCAGACATTTTGGCTCAGCAGAAGCTTGTGCCTGAAGAGTTGTCAAGGGCCACCTAGCTCCAAATGTCAGTGCATGAAGGGCAATGAAAGGCAGCAGGAGAGATGTCTGCTCTGCAGGGGAGGATCCTCTTGTTAACCACAAGCAGGATGTCTCCCACACTCATGCAACTGCACAGAGAAAAGCCCTTCTCAATGAGCGGCATCATGCAAACAGCAGGTTGTTTATTCAAGGTAGATACAATGCCTCCTATACTTCTAGCTGTTAGCCTTTGGGGCAAGAGCCACACATTTTGTGATGACAACTTGAACAGACCTGCCTTGAATGAGCCTCCGAATAAGATTAGCCTTTGAAATATGAACAGAGAGATGAGAAGCTGCTGTTATGGCCTTACAGAAGCCTTTTGATGGGTCATTATAAAGTGGCAAATAACAATTTTCTGCTCAAATGAGGTCTTGTAAAAACCAAATGAATAAGCAGTTTGGCTTCTCTACCACTCCTGAATATTGTATGTCACTATTATGTCTGTCATCATCAGTACAGCTGCTCTTTCGAATTGTCCAATTTATGCTCACATGCAAAGTGGGGATGACAGCCGTGTGATGAACCACATCCATTTGTCCTGTCATCTTTGATGCAAGCAGTGTGCTTTTAAGGGTCCTTTGAAAATTCTAGTCTATAAGGCTGGCTTTAATACTGAGCAGAAGAAGGGGGTGTGCAGAACCCCCCAGTTCCCTTCTGGATTTGTTGTTGCAAACTGAAGCAAAACCCACTGATCTACCCCCCAAAAATCTGAAATAGAGTGAGAATGAAAAAGCCAGCGTGCTGTAGTGGCTAGAGCCGGGGTCTCCAAACTTTCTGAGCCTGTGGGCAGCTTTGGAATTATTCTGACGAAGCATGGGGGGGGGTACAGCCACAAAATGGCGGCTATAGGTCAGCCCGGCTTACCTTCAGCCACACAGTGAAGATTCTTGTGCAGTGGTGACAGCTGCTGCCAAAGCAATGTCTAAAAAGAATCTGCACAGACATCCGAAGCTTTACCGGGCAAAAGAGTGCCAAATGTCCCAATGTAGGTCATTGTTGTCAGCACAGAAAAAAACTGTAGTTTAAGATCAAAATGCAGTTTAACCCTGCTTTGGAAGGCAGGGAATAACGCACAGTTTGTAATTCATTTGAAACAACCTACTATGGTTTGTCACAAAAGCATTTAATTTTCTAGCTGTGTGTGAGGGGAGGGAATGCACAAATCCAAGAATTCCTAAACTCATTCCCATAACAACAGACCATGGTTTCTTGTTACCAGTGAAATATGCCAAAATATGCCTGCCTTAACCTCAGTATAAAAACCAGACAGCAATTCCTGGCTGGGAGGTACAATCACTAAATTTTGCAGGGAACAGGTAACTCCATCTTAGTAACTAACGTTTTTTTGGAATTGCCAAATATTTTTCTCCTTTTCCTCAGTGATAGAGTGAATCACCAAGTATAACTGACTGGACGAAAGGAACACACTTGACCGCCATAGTGGAATAAGTCAGCGAGGACAGTTTCAAACTGGTTGCTAAAAACAAACGTTCTGATCATTCAAAATGGTTACTTTGATGCTGTTGAAATCTTCAAGGAGGTTTTGGAAAGAGCCAAAGCAAACGGTAAAGGGGAAAGCCAAAATTAATCACTGAAACCACACAGCACACAACATCTCAATTATGTAAAGGCCTCAGAAACAATGCTTAGAGCTTTAGCTCCTCTTGGCATTGAAGCAACAGAAAGTGCCAAGTTTGACTAGCACCTCACATGACCAGGCCATCAGGTAATCGCGATAAAGTAAGGAAGGCGGAATGCAAGATGCTGTCTGTGTGTCTTAGGACAAGTTCCACCTGTTGCAAAATAAGCAGCATATCATGCGCACACAGTAATATAAACCACAGTAAAAACTCTCTTTCTTCTCTACCTCCCAACCATGTTTATGCCAAGCTGGTGTCAACTGCAAGATTGTTTTTTGAAGAAAGAGAATTTATCAGATGTTACTCAATGACCACCAGATATACATTATTAATCTGCTAATTTTAGTGTGGTATAAATTGGCCCTGGTGCTGGAAAGTGCCGTTGCATCGCAGCCGACTTATGGCGAGCCAGTGTTCCCTCTAAGCTGAGTTAGTGTGAGCTAGGTCACAGTTTTTTAGCCTCCGGCTCACACATTTTTGTCTTAACTCAGGAAGGATGGCTCCAGAGCAAACTAATTTATGCAGTAGCCAAATTGCTCACTCACAACTTTAATGCCAGTAGCTCACAAAGTAAAATTTTTGCTCACAAGACCACTTAGAGGGAGCATTGGCGACCCCGTAGGTTTTCAAGGCAAGAGACATTCAGAGGTGGTTTGTCATTTGCCGGCCTCTGTGTAGTGACCCTGGACTTTCTTGGTGGTCTCCCTGCGTAGCTTCCAAGACCTGATGAGATCAGGCTAACCTGAGTTATCAAGGTCAGGGCAAAAGCATCCCTAAGAAAAAGGAACTTATACTTCTAAAACAGGGCCAGGATTTAGTCTATTATGAAGGAGGGATGAATGCAAAATCAAGCTCCAAGTCTTTTAAGTTTCCTACATCCTTGACAGTGGCTGTGGCCAAAAATGATATTGTCATTATGGGTTCTAAAGATGTACTGGGAAGAGGGACATCATATGATAACTCAGATTATTTAAATACATATCCTGTTTTTTAACTTTATTAAAATTAATAAGTGTTCAGAGATCTGGAGAAAGGATTCTTAATAGCCTGGATTTTTGTGGGAGGAAGGGAAGGCAGTTTTCCATGGATACTTTCCACCTGGTGTCTATCTCCAGTTGCCCCAATGCTGTTCCTGAGGACTGCCTGCCCCCCCCCGAGCAGCATATGGGGGGCAAGGGGGCTGCAGTGAGAGGAAGAGGTGAGAAAGTCGCACTCCATGCACAGAAATCCCTTCCTTCCCTGTACATCCAATGTAGGATCCAACCCAAATGATAGAATGTGAAATTATTTTGCCTTACTTCTCTGCAAGACTATGGTTTATTCTTTAAAAATTGAAGTTGCATGACCTATAGAAGGACTGGGCTCCAACCCCACCCTGCCCCCAACACCGACCTTGATTGGACCTCTTTTGCTTAATGGCTGTTTTTTTAAAGGGTGTTTTTTAAATGTATAGTTCAAACATTTCTACAGTTGGATCAAAAGACACTAAAGAAATACAGGGGTTCTCTTGTTGTTGTTCAGTCGCACAGTCGAGTCCGACTCTTCGCAACCCCATGGACAAGATCCCGCCAGGCCCTCCTGTCTTCCGCCATCCTCTGAAGTTTGCTCAGTTTCATGTTCGTTGCATCGATGACACTGTCTAACCATCTCATCCTTTGCCGTCCCCGTCTTCTTTGACCTTCAATCTTTCCCAGCATCAGGATCTTCTCCAGTGAGTGCTCCCTTCTCATTTGGTGGCCAAAGTATTTGAGCTTCAGTTTCATTATCTGGCCTTCCAGGGAACAGTCAGGGTTGATTTCTTTTAAGATTGACTGATTTGATCTTCTTGCAGTCCGAGGGACTCTCAAGAGTCTTCTCCAGCACCATAGTTCAAATAGGGGTTTCTCTACGTATGAGTTTTTTCTGGCTACATTTTGACCTAAGTCAACTTAGACAGATCATGAGAGGGAGGGCAGGCCAGTTTGGCTGGAGATCCTGGAGGATTCTTGTCATCTTCTGGGCATGGAACAGTGGTCACTGTGGGTAGGGGGAGGTATTTGTGAATTTCCTGCATTGTGCAGGAGGCTGGACTAGATGACCCTGGAGGTCCCTTCCACCTCTATGATTCTATGATTTCAATAGGGGGCAGAAGGGGGCTTGGAACCTGGAAGTGGTTTCTGAAGCTTCTTGAAGTCAAGAATTTTGGCCTTCATTAAGAGCTGTACATCCTCTAAACGATAATGGATTCCTGATAGCTGATAACAGTGATCCTTATAAAACACACACCAGCTCATCAGTTGAAACAAGAAACCACCACCAGCTAGAAAATCGTTGCCCACTGTCACGACAATTACAAAGCAAAATTAACATTGTATGACACAAAACAACTTATCGAGAAGGGAGAGCCTTTGTTGCAGACTCCTATCAGCTTTGCCTTCTGTTTTGCAGATCCAGAGACCCAAGCATGCACCGTTCAGATAAATCTTAGCTACAAATCATGGCTTTTCAAACAAAAGCCCAAGAGCTAGGATCCTGTGCTTTGGAAAAGCAAACATCTCTTTGCAAGCCTAGAGACCATGTTGAATCCTTCTGAGGCCCACCACATTCTGCACTCTTACCCCTGCTTAGCTTGACCTTCAAGTCAGCTCCTGGGAAGCATCAGGAAAGGAGTGGCTCTTTTCTATATCATTTTGGCCATCCCTGTTTTCCCGTCAGCTACCACCTATGTTTGGAGACCTTCTATTACACTTATGAGGCATGCTGAAATTCAGGATCGGTGCATGGCATAATGAAGTGATGAAAGCCCTAGGATGCACGTCAAGCCCAAGAGCATACGACCAGTCTGTACACACAACAGTATCTTCCTCCACTTTCTTCTTCGGCAGCACCTCCCACTGTGGCTTGATCAAGGCAACAAACTGCTCTTATGCCTGCCTGTTATGATCCTCTTTCTAAGTCCTGCTCTCCATCCCCCAGCCTGCAGAGGTGAGGACAATGGCAACCAGAGACATGGCTCTTTCAGTGATGGCCCCTTGACTTCGGAATGCCCTCCTCCCCCCCTTCAGGGCTGGCCTGTTGCCTGCTTCACTTTTAGGCGCCAGGCCAAAACATTTCTTTTTAACAAGCTTTTTCACTGAGGGATTCCAACTTTTTTTGGCTGTTTTAAAAGAATTGCTGCTAACCTGAGAATTGTTTTTATGGCTGTTATTTTAGGCACTTGAATGTTGCCTTTATGGCTTAATAGTGTTACTTATGTTTTATGGGTGGAATTTTAGACTGTGTTTAGACTATTTTAGACTACTCATATGTATTCTTATGAATTTTGTTGTGCACTGCCCTGAACCCGCTTGTGGGGAGGGTGGCACAGAAGCCTAAATAAATAAATACATTGTCATTTTTATTATTTTATTGTATTGCTTGTACCTTGTGATCCTCCTCGAGCAAGCAGCACAAGCATTTTCTAACTAAACAGATAATATTTGAAGGCAGAGCGTGTTTGTTAGAAAAAGTAGTTTTCTTGTATTACCAGAAGATCATGGAAAACATCCACCACACTGTGTTCAGATTCTAGGTACGTATACCTCAAGATCAACTTATATTAACGTACATCATTGCTAGACCCTGGTAATCCACATTCTCCTCCTCAGGGTCAGGGAGATCTTGGTATCCCTATGAATGCATGTTAGCTTTCATGTTGGTAAGGTTTTTTTTGGGGGGGAGCCAGCATAGTGCAGTAGTTAAAGTGTCATACTAGGATCTGGGAGACCCAGGTTCAAATCCCCACTCTGCCATGGAAGCCTGCTGGGTGACCTTGGGCTAGTCACACACTCTCAGCCTGTCCTACATAATAGTGTTGTTGTGTGGATAAAATGGAGCAGAAAAGAATGCTGTAAGCCACTTTGGGATCCTCACTAGACAGAAAAGTGGGGTATAAATGAAGTAAATATGTATAAACACACATGAGCCAAACACCTACTCCCAATTTCATCCCAAGTTGAATTCCAGGTGTAAACTAACATCTGACCAGGTATTCCACGTTTCAATGCTACAGAACTGATGACTTCTTGGTCAAGAGAAGAAGAAGAACAACAAGAGATTGAATTTATACCCTGCACTTCACTACCTAAAGGAGTCTCAGAGCGGCTTACAAACTCCTTTCCCTTCCCCTCCTCACAACAGACACCCTGTGAGGCAGGTGGGGCTGAGAGAGCTCTGAAAGAAACTGCGCTTTTTTTCAAGAACAGCTCTTATCAGAACTACGGCTTTCCCAAGGTCATCCAGCAGGTGCAAAGTGGAGGAGTGAGGAATCAAACCTAGTTCTCCCAGATTAGAGTCCGTGCACTCAACCACTACACCAAACTGGCTCCAAATAACTTTAATTTACTGAACTGTGATAAAATGGTATGGCTCTTCTTTTTTAAAAAAGGCATATTTCAGAATCCCGGCCTACACAGACTTATGTTAACATCACTTTTCCATAATATGTTTTGCCTCTCAAGCGCAATGGATTCCTATCAGAGAGATTCACCTGCTTCCATTTTCTAGTTATAATTCTTGTGGTTCCCAGGAGAGCTCAGCCTTTTAAGCCTCACTGCAAGACAGCTGTTCCAAATAAGCCCGGCATTAATCCCAGGCTGACCCTTTCCTTCCTTTAACCCAATGAGTGCCAAAGGGTCTCAGAACAGCAGGTCTCTTGGCAACTGCAGAATGAAGGCTGTTCCTCATCCCCCAGATTCCACTCTAGTAACCTTTTCTGCATTATTCGTTTCACCCATGGATGCTTGAAGGCTGTTTATTTTCCATCTTGCTTCTGTGCTTCATGGCAATTAAAATGGTGTTATACCTCATATTAAATGAGCTGACAGATGGTGACAGCTTTGCAGAGACCACTTCAGTTTTGCTGAGTAGTTTCATATCTGGGGATTCCTCTTGGCCAGATGAAAGCATAGGAGAGGTTAATAACTTTGCTTTCAAACCCCTAATACCAAGCTACATGCTGGGTTCAAGAAAATGCATGTTCATACACAGCACTTACTGCAGAGGGTTCAAATGCTTCACACACCAACAGCTTTGCAAGACAGACCAGTTTTACCTACCCAAGCCACACAGTTGCATTAGAACTAGTCCCTGTTTTAAGAAAATCAAATGTTGCCAACACAGACTTAGGGGTCTCATCCAATTCAGATTCATATTAGAAACACAGTACACTTAGATTAACAAGTAAGTGGATTTGCCACCAGTAAGCCTCTTGTTACTCAGTGTCTTTTCCAACAGCTTCTAATACAAAAATTGTCAGTGAACAGGACCTTTTCTGTGGGGGCACCAGGAAT
>NW_015168078.1:94357-111889 GCF_001447785.1 Gekko japonicus | reverse complement strand
TCTCCACCCTTTCTTGGCATCAAATATAGAATCTTTGTATGTTTCCCAAGGTTTCTGGTAACTTGTCCTCCCCGTGAAGAATTCTATAATTTGTCCTACTTTATTTCAATAGCTTTTAGGAAGATTTTACCTCTAAGAATCAGTGTTGCAATTTTTTACCCCACTGATGCTACAATAGTCTGTTATCTATTCATCTCAACATTCCAATATGTTCTTTTATGGAATGTTTTAATTTTGTTCTTTTTTTAATCTGGCTGAACTAAATGTGCTTTTAAATTAAATTGAGCAAGCAAGCCAGGGCACACCAGTGAAATTGGACATATATATTAAGGTGACCTCTTTAACTTCCAAAACACCCCACATGTCCTGAGAATCAGAATTAACGTGTCAGAGAGAAAGGTTCTAATCTTCTTCCTACCATACTATTTTCGTATATGCAAGGAATACTTTTGAACAGAAGTGTATTCAGTTATATGAAGTCCCATCTGCAGTCTGAAATGGTATAGTCCAGATACAAATTTACCACCATGGTGAATGCTAGGCTAATCACAGAATCATAGAGTTGGAAGGGACTGCCACCCCCAGTGACCCCTGTTCCATGCCCAGAAGATGACAAAAAAAACCTCCAGGATCCCTGGCCAAACTGGCCTGGAGAAAAATTGCTTCCTGACCCCAAAGTGGCAATCAGCATTTCCCTGGGTGTGTGAGAAAGGGCCACAAGAGCTAAGCACTTATTTTATTTATTTATTTTATTTATGCATTCGATTTATATACCGCTCAGACCTGAAGGTCTCTGAGCGGTTTACAGGCGATTTTCCAAATACAGTTAATTCCTAAACTAGGGCCACATGAGACGGGGGTGGGGGCTGCCTACTGGCACCCAGGTGGCGAGATAATTGTTCTTCCGGCTTCGGCTGCTTTCTTCCTGGCGTCCTCGGGGTCGGCGTTGGCGTCCAAGAGCAGGTTTTTCCCTCAGCCTCAGTGGTTTCCTCGGAGCGCGGCCCGTGTCCGTCACAGTCGGCTTTACGTCCATATTTGGTTCCGCCGCGCCTGCGCTTTCCACGCTACTGCGCTCTCCGCGACTCCGCCTCCTTCTCCCTTCGTCATCGGGCTCGCCACAATGTTCCTTCCACTGGCCAGCAGGGATCGCCTTGCCATTGCTCCGTCGCTGTTGCCGTTGTTGCCACTGCCGCTGTCCTCGCCACGCACCTCACAGGAAGGAGGAGGATGCCCCCTGCCCCTCTAAGGGCAGGTACCCATTTATCTACTTGCTTCTTTTACTTGCTTTCGAACCGCTGGGTAGGCGGAAGCTAGGACTAGGGCCGGGAGCTCACCCCGACCGCGGTGGGTCTCGAACAGCCATAGTGCTGTTCGTTGATGTTACTGCAAGCGTTTTACCTCTTGCGCCACCGCTCCCTCCCACTGAGGCAACCCTTCCTGCCCTCCCTCTCACGATCTGCCTAAGTTCACAGAATCAGCATATGTGGCTTCATTTAGAGGAGGGGTGGTGGTGGTGATACTTCCTCAGCTCCCCTTTCTTACAGTGCCAGAGTAAATCGGAGCCTACAACCACATAGATTAACTTGAGCTAGGAATCTGATAACTTAATGCCCCTGGCCTACAACCCTCCTGTTATCTAGATAATACTGCTTGGTGTTAACGCAAGTGTTCTATTTAAATGTATATACTGCTTCGTCATAAAGCAGCTGTCAAAATCATTTACAGCAAAAACCCAAAATGTACCTTAAGAGAATAAGCACCTATTGCAAGTTCCAGCAAAAACCAAAAATGTACCTTAAGAGAATAAGCACCTCTTGCAAGTTCCCCCTTGCTCTAAGCTGTGTTTTACATTCAGGAAATCTAGGGAACATCTCCCCCATCCTTTGCTGCAGCACTGCTTGTAAACCATACACTTAAGTGTTAATGGATCAGCAGTTTTTAATGAGATAATAGTTACCAGGAGACCACAATGCCTAAGCCATTCATTTGCTGCACTGTGTGCCTGTTCCCTCTTTGAGCTCATGATACAATTCATCAGTGCCAAGTATTTCATTTTCATGCTTCTAAAACTGCTGCAACCAACTTGGCCCTCAATAGATAACATATTACCCCACCACTACCACCAGTGTTCCCTCTAAGCTGAGTTAGTGTGAGCCAGATCACAGTTTTTGAGCCTCTGGCTCACACATTTTTGTCTCCGCTCAGGAAGGAGGGCTCCAGAGCAAACTAATTTATGCAACAGCCAAATTGCTCGCTCACAACTTTAATGCTAGTAGCTCACAAAGTAGCATTTTTGCTAACAAGACTCCACAGCTTAGAGGGAACATTGACTACCACCCCAATCCCTTGAACTCCTGATGTGGTTGAAGTCCACCTACTTAAGATTTTCAGACAAAAGATCAAGAAACAGTAAATGTAAAGGTTTCCCTTGCTCGAAAGCTAGTCGAATCTGACTCTAGGGAGCGGTGCTCATCTCCGTTTCCAAGCCGAAGAGCCAGCGCTATCCAAAGACTTCTCCGTGGTCATGTGGCCGGCATGACTAAATGCCAAGGTGCATGAAATGCTGTTACCTTCCCACCAAAGAGGTACCTATTTATCTAATTGTAATTCCTTGCTTTCAAACTGCTAGGTTGGCAGGGGTTGGGGCCAGAGATGGAAGCTCACTCCGTCACGTGGCAGTAGGGTCTCGAACTGCTGAACTACCGACTTTCCGGTCTGCAGCTCAGCGTCTTAACCTCTGAGCCACCACGGCCCCTAGTACTGTAGGAGTACCAACAAATATGGTCTGTACTTTTCAAAAACATGCCTATGCTGAATTATAGGCCTCTCCAACAGCAACTATACAAAGATGCAAGCTAGTTCTCCTGGCATGCTGAAATAGTAGCCAGAACCTATGGCAAACACACATCACACACGGGGAAGGTTATAGCTAGCAATTTTTTTGAGCTTGCGTATCTCTCCCTCCATTCCAAGGAATGCAAACAGATCAGAAAGTTAATGACCATTATTTCTATTGTCATTCATTACAATGTTTATTGGAAAATGGAATTAGTGACAAATCTTTGCTAATGAATTCCACGTTGGACTGATTGGCTAACAAGTTTATCCATCTTTGAAATTAACCTTGCTCACAGGAAAGCACCAACGGAGCTATCTGAAGCACAGTCCTGCAAGGCTGTGTTCAGACTTCACATTCAGAAGACATTAAACTGACCCTGCACATAAACCCCACGCATGGCTGGGCTCACTTGCTCAGCTAACCCATGCCTTCTCTCCGCTCATCACACTGAGCTCAATGAAGGAAACCTGGCATAAAGCAAAACACCAATTACCCAGAATGCAAAAATGCCAGCACTTGGATTAACAAGAGCATGCTTCCCCCTCACAAACTGGATATCTTAGGGTCTTACTTTGCAGCGCAGACAATAGGACAGGATAACCTGGTCATCTGAATGTATATGTTGCAAGTAACCACAGCTGCTTTTAAACCAACATTCCTTCATCTATCTCCAGGCACAAAGGGAGGGAAGACAAGACAGGAGCCAGACACACACACAAGCCCTTCAACAAGTCAGGTCCATGTGCAACCATAGCTTAATGGGACAAGTGGGTACAACCTATGTGAAAGGCATGAAAGCTCCTCATCAGCTTCCTTTTCATGAGTTTAGAAAAAGGCATGACTGACAAAGAAGCACAAATTTAAAATGTGTTTTTGTCCACCACTTTACACCAGTACTCCATTTCTATTTCCTTGTGATTGCATTTTATATTAAGCTACAATAACACATTTGCATTTCCTTCTGCTATAAGGATCATGGTCTTTGCACAGCGGAACTGAGTTGGAATGACTTCAGTGAATCTGCAGCTTTATCGTGGTTGATAGAAGTTGAACTTCAACCAAAGCTGATAAACGGGCTCAGTAAACTATCTTGTGGAAACACAGTTTGCTTTGGCACAGAAGACTGTCGTTCTAATCAATGTAAATTATGTCAGGAAGTGGAAAGCCTTGTTACCCTTTGCTTCCTCCTCCTCCTCCTTACTTTCTTTTCCCCCAGGTTATCTCCACCCCTCCTGAAATCTAAGATGTCAGCAGCCTGCCCTTTTCATGGAAATGAGAGCGGTACAAAGGTAAAACACCCTGTACATTAGAGACTGGTAATGGAACATAAGAAGAGCCCTGATGGACCAAACCAGAGATACAACCAGTCCAGCATCCCATCCCATACAATAGCCAACTAGTCGCCATGGAAGGTCAAGGCCTTCCCCTGATGCTGTCTCCTAGCACTGGTATTCAGAGGTTTGGTGCCTCTGAATAAGGAAGCTCCCTTTAGTCACCATGGTTAGTAGCCACTGATGAATCTCTCCTCCGTGAATCTAACACACCTGTTACTGCCACCCATGGTTGTGGCTATCACTACATCCACTATCAGCCAATTCTGAAATTTAATTAGAAGGGAAGAGATTGGATTTATACCCCACCCTTCTCTCAGTATCAGAGCAGCTCAAAATCTCCTTCCCTTCCTCTTCCCACAACAAACCCCCTGTGAAGTAGATGCAGCTGAGAGAGCTCTGAGAGAACTGCTGTTGAGATAACAGCTCTGAGAGAACTGTGGCTTGCCCAAGGTCACCCAGCAGCTGCATGTGGGGAATCACAACCAGTTCTCCCAGAGTCCATGCTCCTAACCACTACACCAAACTGGCTCTCACTTCACCAAACTCTACTACTCATGTAGTAAAGAAGTATTTCCTTTTGGCTGTTCTGAACCTGTGCTGTGCTGAACCTATCGCCCATCAACTTCACTGGGTGCCCCCGAGTTCTAGTAAAATAGGAAAGGGAGAAAAAGCTCCCTCTGCCCACTTTCACCACCTCGTGCATAATTTTATAAACCTGTATCATGTCCCCTTCTCAGGCATTTCTTTTTTCTAAATTAAAATGCCCCAGACTCTTAACTTTTCCTCATGGGAAAGGTGTTCCAGCATCTTAATCATCTTAGCTACCCTCTTCTGTACTTTTTTCAGCTCTGTAATATCTTCCCTGAGATATCACAACCAGAACAGTACACCAGACACAGTTATTCCAAATCTAGGGTTGCCAGCTCTTGGTTGGGGAATTCCTTGAGATTTTGGGCATGGAACCTGGGGAGGGGAGGATTTGGGGAGGGACCTCAGAGGGATATAATGCCATACAGTCCACCTTCCAAGACAGCCATTTTGCCAGGGGAACTGATCTCTGTCGTCTGGTGACCAGTTGTAATTTCAGGAGATTTTCAGCTAACACCTGGAAGTTCACAACCCTTCAATAGAGGCCACACTATGGTGTTATTCTCAATCCCTTTCCTAATAATCCCCAGCATAGAGTTTGCCTTTTTTTCTGAGTTCAGGGGCTCAGGCTAGTCCACAAGCATCCCATGTAGCCTTCAACATAGTCCTGAATCATAAAGAATCCAATGCCTGTGTATGTAGCTATCAATCAGTGGACAGAGCAAATGTTGCCAGCCATTCAGTCCTTTGTGAAATAATCATAAGCAACCCAATCCTTACTAGTGAAGGAGCCAGATCCCATGCATTTGGTTTCCAAATTGAAGATTTTGTGTACAAGAATTACATCCACAAATTCTTTTTTTAATTTATATTTTTTATAAATTTACCGCTATAAGTACCCCTCCTGGAAAAAAACCCAGTGTATACAAGTAACTCAAAACAGGGCAAGGTATAACAATACATTCCAGCTTAGATTCCACTTTTATTGCCAAAAATCAAGAAGAGGTTTCCAACATAATAAAAATGATGGTTTATGTTGTCTACTAGCCTCCATGTGGGACTATTCTATTAAGACTTAAAAGTCTGATTTGTCATACTTTTTTGATCCAGTCCCTAACCTCTAGATTTCCAGAATGCCTCCATTTTTACACCCCTCAGTTCTTGACGTTCAGTCCAAATGCTCTTTAATGAGCAGGTGTCAATGAAAGACTCAGCTTTTTAAATGAAACAAGAAGGAAAGTTTTGCTCACACATCCCAGGGAATTTATTCAATATCTGATTTTTAGGCTGACAGGGAGAAGGGAGACTCAGGTAGGTAGCTGTGCTGGTCAGAAGCAGCAGAAGGGAGGAGAGAGAATCACAGTTATTGTGATTACAGATACTACTCTCTTCCGAAGTGCAAGCTCGAGTACTCTACCATACTTCGGACAGGAAAGGATAGGAATGGAAAAAGAATGATTGCTCTGCAACTTTATATGCGAAAGAATAACAAAACATTAATATCCCACATTTGACTCCCCCAGGGCACAATCCTACAAGAAACAACCAGTGAGCAATAAGCTGAACAAAGGAACACCACCATCATTAGCTGTGGGCATCCAGAAGTTCACACTTCCCTTACGGAAGCAGCAGGTCTCCATTTCCATTGTTTCTCAAGGAACCTCCCCTCCCACTTCCAGCCTCCTGTTTAAATCAATCACATTTTCTCCTGCTAACCCAGTTTACCTCCTGCTATTAAGGGATATTACTTAAATGCCTGTAAACCTGCCCCCCCCCAGCTTTTTGTTGGAAATGCCAGAAGCCAGACGGAGGTTTCAAAATAATTACTCTGAGAATTACCAGATACCAAAAACTCTTTTTACATATAACACAAAATCGTGTGTAGCAAACAGGATGCAAGTTTTGGAATATTTACCAGCTCTCCCTTATACCCACGTCAAATTTCCTATAGCCCGTGATCCTTTAATCCTGGAGGAACTAGGAAGACAGGGGAAGAGGGAAAAGCCAAGAATAAATGAGGCCTGAGCTCCTCACGGCCACGCATCTGAATATGAACAGAGAGGCATGTCCTTATACCTCCAAGAAGAAAATATACTTGCTAGACAAAGCAGTGACCTGGGCCCTTTCTGCACTCTACTTTTAATCCACGTTCAACGTGGTGTCCTCCAAGCAGTTCTGCACTAAAATCGAGTTCAGCCTTCTTGTTATTCCAGGTTTCCCCCCCATTCTGCATTGCATCCCCTCCCTTCAGTGGTCAGCCTGTTTTCAGCCTGCTGTTGCCAGGTCATTTGGATGCTGTTTTGCCGTGGACTTAAATTGCCTCGGCCACTTCCGCACTGTCATTTTTGTCACTTGTTTGTCCCTATTGCTTTTGGTCCCTCCCTCCCCCCCTTTCCCACATGTGTTTTGCTCCCTCTGGAACTACTAGACAGAGCAAAACACATTGGCAGTGTGTGTGGGGGGGAACCCTGAAGCAATAGGGACAAACAAGTGACAAAAAATGACAGTGCGGAAGTGGCCCTCTCGACTGAGAAAATCTGGAGTGGCAGGCAAATGTGGAAAGGACCTCAGTTAGATGTTTAAAGCATGGAGCATAAAGAAACATGCTCGGTTCTACTACTATGGCTCCTACCAGTACCTCTTGGCTTTATGAAATACAGATTTGTATTTTTCATATTACAATAGTGACTAGATTTATGAGGCTTTAAAAGTCAATTCAGCAGCCTGGAACAGGTAAGATGCTGGAACAGGTTAGCTGCCTGGTCCAGAGTTATTTCTCTCCCCGTATTGACCTTAAGCTCTTCTGCAGTTTAAGAGAGCTCGTCAGCCTCAAAGGAAGAAGCAATATTGGGATTGTCCGTGATTCATGGACTGACATCTTAGGCCATCTTCATGTAGCACTGTGTGCGTGTGTTGTCCTGTCAAGTCACTTCCTGCCTATGGTGCCCCCCGTCCTCTAAAATGTCCAATCATTAACAGCCTTGCTCAGGTCTTGCAAACTGAAGGCTATGTTTTCCTTTATAGAATCCATCCATCTTATGTTGGATCTTCCTCTTTTCCTGCTGCCTTCAACTTTACCCAGCATTATTGTCTTTTGCAGCGACTTTCCTCATAATGGGAGCAAAGTATGATAGCCTCAGTTTAGTCATGTTAGCTTCTAGGCTTGATATGATCTATAACACACCGATTTGTCTTTTTAGCAGTCCACGGTATCCATAAAGTCTTCTACAACACCACATATCAACTTTCTTTATTGTCCAACTTTCACTCCCATGCATAATAATGGGGAATACCATGGCATGAATTAAGTTGATCTTGGTCGCCAGCAACACATCCCTACACTTAAAGAATCTTTTCTGACTCTTTCCTGGCTGCCCTTCCCAGTCTCCATCTCCTTTGATTTTTTCAGTTGCAGTCTCCCTTTTGGTGATGATATAGCATTGGGGACTAGTATTTCCCCCAACAAATTTATTTTTAACATGCTAGGCATGAACAGGAGGGCACTGGATAGTCAGGAATTATGCTGGGTACAAGAACAAAGTTTGAGTCCAGTGGCACCTTTAAGACCAACAAAGTTAAATTCTGGGTATAAGCTTTTGTGTGCATGCACACTTTGACTGCACTTGACAAATGCCTGTAAGAGATACCAACTTTGTGGTCATCTGGACTGCAACTGTATAACTGTATACACTCTTCTGCAGGTGAAGTATAAAGTAACTTTTCAATGTTTAGCAGTTAAAAGTAGCTAGATACATGAACTGCTGGAACAACTATGTGTTCTGCATAACTTAAAAAACAGGTACACAGCAAAGTATGTGGCAGTATGGCTCAAGCCAATAAATCCAATAAATAAAAATAAATAAATACAACTCACTGATACATTTTCAGTTGCTGGAAAGAAAGGCCTTTAAAATGATAGCCTGAAGCACCTCATTTTCTCCCTTCAGCTCTTTTTTTATTTTGCTTTTTAAAATTCAGCCTGAAGAAGAGTACTGGTAAACTAAAAAGCTTGCACATTGTTTTGTGTCATTGCAGCTAGTCCTAATAAAAAGTACTGTGTGAACTGTGGTTTGTTTTTGGATCTCCATTGCTCAGCTTAGGAACCAGCCAAAAGGCATAATCTTTCTAGAATGAATACCCAGAATTTATAGGCAACAGAATGCACAGCCCAATACCACTCTCTGACCAACCTCTAGAGTTATACAGGAGGGTTTACAACAGAGCCAAACTGCAGATGAACAATGAAGGCTAGTTCCCAGGCACTACACAATGGGAGTGGTTCACAAGGGAAGTTGCTCTAATTACTGCATTGATGGAACTTTTAAGCATTATTACCACATGGGTCAGAAATTAACCCTTCAGCAAATCTTTTGTTACAGATTTTGTCGTGGGTCAGTCAGGAGACATGGACTCCTCAGGAGGAGAGGCGTCCTGTGTAGCCAGCTCTGAATCAGCAGAGGCTGGCAAGCAAGAATATGAACTCCAGGCTTGTCAGAGTTCACAGCTGATGCAGAGCTACCAGCCCCTTCCAGCCCCCTTCCAACAGATGAAACCCAAGTGGTCATTACCAGCCCTCCAGTTTCACCCACACCCTTTGAGCACTGAAGAGGAAGGCTTAGAATGGAGCTCCAGGAGAGAAGACAAAGCACGTCTCCTGGCCCGACGCCAGCTGCTTGCTGATGATGAGTAGCTGCAGGATTACTCCCAAGCAGTTGGCTGCAAGTAAGACCTTCCAGCAGAGGCCTATAAAAGCCAGTCAAGGGAGACTGCTCAATGTGGAAGCAACAAGTCACTACCAGTGTTCCCTCTAAGGTGAGTTAGTGTGAGCCAGCTCACAGTTTTCTAGTCTCAGGCTCACACATTTTTGTCTTGGCTCAGGAAGGATGGCTCCAGAGCACACTAATTTATGCAGTAGCCAAGTCGCTCGCTCACAGCTTTAATACCAGCAACTCACCAAGTAGAATTTTTGCTCACAAGACTCCATAGCTTAGAGGGAGCCTTGGTCACCACCTGGTGAATGCTACAACCACAGCTCCTGACTCTGCTTCATCCCAGTGACCTTCAGACCAACGACTCTCCCTTTCCTGACTTCACTCTGCTTCATCCCAGTGACCTTCAGACCAGCTTTGGACTGAACGACTCTCCCTTGCCTGACTTTAAGAACCCTGACTTTGGACTGACATTGATGCTGACTCTGGAGTCTGACTGCAACTGCACCCAGGCTCTGACAGATATTTAAAATCTGATTGTTCAATAATTGCACATTTGATATGCTTACTGAACCACTGTAACAATGAAGAAACCATCAATCTTTTTTACAAAGCACCACTTGCAACTAACCACCTACTATATCATTCTCCCTTGGTAATAATGTATTATAAACATTAACACTTTGCCACATGTCAGAGGACAGGTTTTGAAAACATTTGCCAGTCTAACAAGCTCCCTCTCCAATTCTCTTACCAAATCAACATTCCCCAGTAGAACACAAATCAATTCTGAGAAAGGTAAAGGGTTAGAGCCAAGCTCTGACAAACAGAAAATGGTTTGTGGCAGCAGAACTTCTCTGGTTTTCCTGTCCTTGTAGCAGCTTTCTGTACCACCTGCATAGCTGTTTCTGAGGGTCAGGGACTCTTGAAGACAGGTCATATAGCACAGACACAGGGCTTCAGCAAGACAAGGGATTTGGACCCCCCCGCAAAATGTTGGAAGCAGTCTAGTAACCCAACTGTACAGAACGCAAGGTTTAAAAGGCTCACCACACACAGATTATCCCATTGGGAGTTATTTCTTCTCACGTCCACACAGAGTTTTGCATACATTTGAAACTGAACACAAATTACAAGACAGCAAACCCCGAATTCATCAGGGCATGGGAGATAAGCAGGGTCAGCCACGGTCAGTAGTTGGATGGGAGACCACCAAAGAAGACTGGTGATGCTTTGCAGAGAAAAGCAATGGCAAACCACCTCTGCTTGCCTCTTGCATGGAAAGCCCCATGGATGGGGTCACCATGAGCCAGTTGCAACTTAATGGCATGTTTGTCTTCTAAACCAATTAGGAAAACTGTCACAGGAAATCATTATTTATTGACCAACTCAAAGAAAGTGTAACTGGAATATCACATTCTTCTGGAAGACCAATGTGTCTACATTGTTGCTAGCAACAGCTCTGTACACAGAGACCTACAGCATGAAGTTAGCCAACTTCAGCCACTTCACTGTACTTATTACCATAGTATCTACAACCAAGGCAGTTTACACATATCCACTCAACACTATCAAGACATCCTCACTTTAAATACACATGCAGCTGATAGGCTGTAAGGACCCAAATGCTAACTGAAAATATTTATGCCCCAAATACTATTTCCTCTTTATTTCATGTGGTAGGTCTCTCACTTCAGCTGTAGGCTGCTAGTGCTTCAGTACCTGTGCCACAAAAGCAGAGAAGACATACCTGATAATAGGTCTTGATGTTTCGGACCAAGATGGTGAGGTTTTGAATCCGGAGGTTGACGTCATTGTCGACATGCTTGTTGACACGTTGGTTTGTTGGCCGTGGATCTCTAAGAAAGTAAGATCAAGGATTTAGAAAGAATTGGAATCAAAATAATTTTCTTACCATCTCTTACCATCACTGCTATTTGTCAGAACGGGGTAAGGGCCAGACTTATTTCCCAATTTTGAACCTGTTTCTCCCAAACCAAGCACAATCTACAGGGCAGAATGCAACAGAGGCAGATTTTTCATGGGTGGTTGCAATGCTTCCTCTGTCCCCGCACAACATTGTCCCAAAGAGAAGCACACTGTTTTCCCCCAACAGACATTCATTTATATCCAAGCCAGCCCAACTCAGCAACTTCTTGCCTCTTGCATGATGAAGGTTGGGGAGTTTGGTCTGTATCTGGTTAATTGCTATTGCTTTCCTTTCAGGTTAATTGCTACTGCATTCCTTTCTGTGCTTTCTCTGCTGTGCGCTGAAATGCTTATCTATACAGATGTGCAGGAGGGTGTTGTGGTGTCTGGGTTTTCCCTAGGTGTCGTGGTAGAGTGTTCGTTCTCAGCTTCAGCTACCTAACGATCTCTAAGCTTTATCCCCGGCGTGGGAGGGTGCCTAATTGGCCAGTGCTGGGTGTGTGTGCATACGAATACCCTATATCCTATTATGCCCATGGGGCCACCGCCATTCTTAACAGTGTCTATGTTACTGCATCTATAGCTCTGCAATAAAAGTATAACCGTTCCTGAATGTGTGTACTTTGTTGTTGGCTGTGGGTTCTGACAAAACTAAGGCCTAAATTATACATTATAGCAACAAATCCACTTCTTCAAATGAACACCTGCCCCGGTTACATCAAAAGATGGGAGTTGTGGAAGTGATTTAAAATGCTGTTGTAACCAAAGCTTGTTATTTATTTTTATCTCTCTCTATCTAAAGAGGTATGTGTGCAGGGGATGCTAAACCTTCATCCACCTGCCGTATTTCATCCACTTGAGCTTAGTTCTGATAATGTAGTCCAGTGGAGAGATAAAGGATGGTTGGGCTGGATAGGTGAACTGTGAGAGTAAGGCCAGTAGGCAGCATCCTTCACAAACATGACTTCTGAGTGTTTAAAGTACAAGAACAACAACAAACCACACTCCTCCACACCCATATTACAGGACTAAACTTTAATTTAAAGACATGGGACTGCTGCCATTGTGGGTTACTTCCCCCTCCCCGGTAATTAACACCCAACTTATGGCGACCCTGTGGGGTTTTCAAGGCAAGAGAAGAAGGTCCATCGGTGGCTATTAGCCACAAGGTATAGATAGGGACTCCGGGGCAAGTTATGCTCTGTATTACTGGTGCTTGGGAGGGTGTCAATAGTGGGAGGGCTCCTAGTGTCCTGGCCCCACTGCTGGACCTCCTAATGGCACCTGGTATATTTGGCCACTGTGTGACAGAGTGTTGGACTGGATGGGCCATTGGCCTGATCCAACATTGGCTTCTCTTATGTTCTTAAGAACAGAGGTGCTTTGCCACTGCCTGCCTCTGCATAGCAACCCTGGACTTCCGTGGTGGTCTCCCATCCAAGCACTAACCACGGCTGTCCCTGTTTAGCTTCTGAGATCTGATGAGATCAGGCTACCTTGGGTCACTTGGGCCTCCAAACATCAAGGCTGCTTGCCTGCATGACTCCACCTCGGATTCTGTTCTTCAGTCCCACTAAATCGGAATAGGAACTGCCTTGATATATGCATAAATTTCCTGTGTAGGTTATATGCTTGCAATACCACAAAAGTACCTAATGTCATCATTCTACCATGAACTAATCACAGGCCTGTGCAGGAGGCAGGCTAGTAACTATGGCAGACTGATTTCTAAGCTTTTCTGGGGGCCCTGGAAGAAAGAGAGGGTGCGGAGCCTGACCCCACTGAAGGCCAAGTATTACAAGTGGAACTCTTACAGGGAGTCTGCTCCTGGGAAACAATCGGGAAGAGGTACAAGAGGCCCCTTTTACCCTTATTGAGATTTGACATGTTATTCATTGAAAGAATTCCCCCCCCCTTTTCTTATTAACTGAAATATTTATATTATGCTTTTCTCCCACATTGTGGACTCAAGACATGTACATCCCAAATCAATGATGGAATTTACAATACAGCATCCGTATCTTGTGTTTTGACTGACTGAAAGAGAAGACTCCCAAATATGCATTTTAGAAAATGCATATGTCTATGTGTTTTTAATCCACAGCAAGAGCTACGTATTTTGTTGGTGGCCAAATATAGGGGGAATTTAGATACCTCCCCCCCAAAAAAAAAATGCTTTGCTCTTGTAGAATCATTAGTCTAGCAAATGTACATTGCACAGTTAAAATCAAGATGCATGGAGGCTGCAAGAAGTGAATGAAAAATGAACAAAGACAGAGCTAGTTTACAGCACAGGACAAAATAAAGCATTTGCCCAAGTACTAGTTCCACAGAGCTGCCCAGGAATGCTAGACTTGCCACGTTCCATTAGGAACATTGCTATTTTCCTTTCAGAAACTCTGGGCAGTGTCAGGGGTCAGCTTGGTGGGGCCTCTGCTGAGACTGTGGCTTAACGGAGGGCCTACCACCAGAGATACTGGCCACCTGCTCCCATCATAAAATGGGAGCAGGCTTCTGGGACAAGTTGCCCTGTCCTAATGGGAAAAGCACCTGGGGAGATAATACAACATGGCTCTCTCAGGCAAGAGGGGGGCTCTGCTTCCTCCCAGGTGACTCCAAAACCAGCAAACAGGAGAGACTGCAGTGACAGGCAAACAGAGTGTTCACACAAAACAGCCACATACTGCTGTGCTGTTCAGCGACGTATCCCACTATGGAATGGGGGTCGCCCCAGAAATCCATGCCAACATCACATGTAGTAGGAGGCACACTGAAGAGAGCAAAGCAGAGGCCCTCTGGCTCCCATAAGCCTTGCCTCACCAATCCCAGAGAGATATGGAGGTAGAGGTGGGTGGATGTGCATGCATGAGGGGAAGCAGAGATGGGTAAGGCATGATAGCGAGGGAGGGGGGGCAATGAAGGATGTCTTGCCCAGCACCTCCCCCAAATCTGGAACTAGCCCTAACTTTGGGGGAAACTAAAGTTCTGTAAGTGCTGTTCGTCCTATCAAAGTGATGGAGAGAGTATCAGATCAATGTTATCTATACAGAACATTTTTATCCTGCCCTTCCTTCAACAAGCTCAGAGTGTAAGGCATGGGCCTTCCCCCCCCCCCACTTAGTCTCACAACAACCTTGTGAAGTAGGTTAGGCTGAGAGTGTGTGGCTGGCCCAAGAATACTCACACTGAAGAAAACATGAATGGCTGCACCAGTAGGCAGGAAAAAATGTAGAAAAACAGGTGCAAGGTGAAAAAATATTTATTTCCTACTCGTAGATCCCTACACATTTTGCAATTTGTCAGGGTAAAATTGCCTAACATTAATTATTACAGTTTTCATACTTACAAAACCGAGCGTGATACATGTGAACAACCTTGGAAACTGTATGTCACCAATTTTGCTGTTTACTCCTTTATACGGATTTGTGCTTCTGAATGTTTCCGGGTTGAAATGTTATTGTAATTTACTACAGGGTTTTCACAGACCTAAGTGTATTATGTTTGTATTGGCTCTTATGTATCATGCTTGCTTTTGTAATTATGAAAACTGTAATAATTAATGTTAGGTTTGACTTTTGAATGACATATTTATTATTAAATGAAGTGCAATTTTACATTTGATACTAGATCCCCTGATGAACCAAACTGCGAAATGCGTAGGGATCGACAAGCACTATTTTTTTTACCTTGCACCTGTTTTTCTACATTTTTTTCTGCCACGGCTACCCAGCAGCCCTCATGGCACAGTAGGGATCTGAACCTTGGTCTCCCAGCTCAAAGTCCAACGCTCTGGCCATTACAGCATTACCCACTCACTGTTCATCAACCCTTGCACAATGAAGAGAAAGAAGCCCTGCTTCATACTGAAAAAAATATGAGTTCTACCAACAAGCCAGCCGTCATGGGATATGCTCCTGCTGGCTTCCTTCTTGTGTGGCATGAAAACAGAGTTTTATTTATTTATTTATTTGGACTTATATCCCGCCTTCCCCACAAGCAGGCTCAGGGCAGGTTCCAACAATACAAATACAATATATAATACAATCAAAACCACTTAAAACAACAATATTAAAAGAGAGAAGCTACCCTGGATCAACAGCTGCCAGGCCAGGTTTAAAAGTATAGGCAGCACTAACATGGGAAGGGAATATCAAGGTAAATCGCAGGATCCAGAAAAGGTGTCCTCCTATTAACACTGAGTCTGAGGAAAGGCAAACCAAGAATACTGTTCTAACATCACATCAGGAACAAGGACATCCACTGGCATCTAATCATGTATAAATGTCACCTAAAGTGCAACAATTTACTCTCCTTCCCTGTTTTTAATCAGTATTTCCATGTTACCCTACATTCGCATGTTGTGCATGGCAAGGTTTGAGTCATATTTCCTTATTTATAGTCCACTTTTCTCAAGGTGGGTTACAATATTTAGCAATGTAACAGAAACAGTATAAGACACATAATAAACATTGTACTAACACTGGACTACAACATTAGAAAACAATGCAAGAGAAACAGTAGGAAAAGATGTTAAAAATTCAAAAACTGGACTACAGAAAATAAGAAAACAATGTATTAAAAACAAAAATATGTACAATGAATAACACCATAAGCAGTTCCTTTGTCCCCTTTTGTAAAAACACTCTCCTGAACAATTCCATTTTTTAAAAAATGCTGGCCTGAACCATTCCGTTTCACACATTTGACGGAATGACAGAAGCATGGGAGCCTTTTTAACCTTCTCAGGCGGACTATTCCACAAAGTGGGAGCCACATATACCCAACCCCACATGGGTAGAAAGTGAGACCGTATCACTCCAGTCTTGTTCCATCTACACTGCCTTCCAATTTATTTCTATGCTCAGTTCAAAGTGCTGGTATTGACCTTTAAAGCTCTACACGGCTTGGGGAGGGCAACATATCTTAAGGACCATCTTCTTCCCTATGAACCTAACCGCTCACTTCAGTCATCTTTGGAGGCCCTGCTTCAGGCACCCACGCTAACTGTGGCTAGACAGATAGCTACCAAAGAAAGGTCTTCTGTGGTCATGGCACCAAACTTCAGAACTCCCTTCCCAGGGAGATCGACCATTGGTTACTCACCGTGAAGGGTCCTTCTCCTCTGAGGCGTGGAGGACATCTTGTGGGTGATTCCCATCCATCACTCAGGGAGGCAGGAACTAATTTCAACTTCCTGTTTCCTGTCGTGGGAGTCACCCTAGGCTCAGTTCTGGTGCTCCGAACACAGTAACAAGAAAACTAACTTTTATAAACATAAGCAGAAAAAAATGGAACAATCTACTAACTTGCTATCGAACAACTACCACAGCAACTCAAACAGGAAGGAAAGTTATAAATCACTCTCTTACTCTCTGTCTGTTATTACACTGATAGAAGAAAAAAGTGGAAAAGGAACAGAATAACAGCGTAGATGACGACCCGGGCGGGCCAAAATGTCCTCCACGCCTCAGAGGAGAAGGACCCTTCACGGTGAGTAACCAATGGTCATTCTCCCTCTGAGGTGGAGGACATCTTGTGGGACCTCCCAGAGCAGTGTCCCTAATTTTGGGGAGGGTGCTCGTCATCACAGGAGAGGACAGTTTGTAGCACCCTCCTGCCAAAGGCTGCGTCTGCTGAATCATATAGGTTCCATTTGTAATGCCTAATAAAAGTGGACAGAGAGGACCACGTAGCGGCTTTGCATACTTCCTCTACTGAGGCTCTGTTAGTGAACGCTGCATTTGTGGCAGCGCTTCTCAGTGAATGTGCTGTGATTCCAGCTGGAGGGACTTGATTTAGGCATCTGTATGCTTCCACTATACATGAGCGGAGAACTTTGCTGATTGCCGCCTTTGACATTTTCTTTCCCGTATGAGGGGGGGAAATGTTCACGAACATAGCATCAGTTTTTCTAATTGAGTCTGTCCTTAGTATGTAACACTTCAGAGCCCTCCTGACGTCTAAGGCATGCCAAAGTTTTTCCTTGTAATGAGAGGGATTTGGAACAAACGAAGGTAGGCATAACTCCTGTGTTCTGTGAAATTGGGTGTTGATCTTTGGACCGAATGTAGGATCTGTCCTAAGGATATCCTTGTGAAACACGCAAAGATCTGAGCATATGGATAAAGCACTT
>NW_015168078.1:81308-92198 GCF_001447785.1 Gekko japonicus | reverse complement strand
TATCATTCTGGTCAGGATGGAAAGTGATGACATCTTTGCCTTGATGATCTGTAAGGCTAAGGATCTGATCTTCCTTGCTTTTTCTGTTGGGAGAAATAATCTCAGCGATCGAGTATCTATGGTCACACCCAGGTGCTGTAGGAACCAGTGAGCTCTTTTTCAGGTTGATCATAAAACCAAACTCTCTTAGGCATTGGATAGTCCTTGTGGTGTGTAGCCGAGACCGTTCTTTTGTCTTGGCTCTTATCAGCAAGTCGTCTAGATATGGATGAATGTGCACCCCTTGTTCCCTGAGAACAACTACTGGGTGCACCATGATCTTTGAGAATACTCGGGGAGCTGACAACAGACCAAACGGGAGCGCTCTGAACTGGAAGTGGACGTCCTCCACGCAGAACCTGAGGAATCTTCTGTGAGAATGGAAGATGGGGACATGCAGGTAGGCCTCTGTCAAATCTATAGACGTGAGAAACTCTCCCGGCTGCAGGGACTCCTGTTCTCCTGTTCTCTTTGGGACAGTAAAGAATATTGAATAAACACCTGTCCCCTGGTCCGTCTTCTATGACGCGAATAAGATGAAGATGGCTGATCGCCATTTTGGTTCTATGTTGTTTTTGAGTGTTTTTGAATAGAGGAGATCTATGAACCTGTGAGGTGGTAGTTTTTGAAATTCTATTTTGCAGCCCTCCTTGATTACTTCTAGAGTCCAAGCATCTGCTCGGGATGTCGACCAAGTCTGATGGAAGAGTGACAGTCGACCTTCCACCAGAGATTCTAGATAGTCATGCTCTATTTTTAGGGTTCTTGTCTCCTTTGCCCTGACAGTTATGGGCTTGGAGAATTTGTTAGTGAATCCTCCTCTATGAAAGGACGGCTTGTTGTTCCAAGCCTGTCTCCTTTCTTGTCTAAACCGAGGTAGGGTGTGTTGTGTGCGAAAGGAGGAAGGAGAAGAAGAAGAGGCCCACTTGTCCCCAATACGAACCATCTTGGGAAAAGCCTTCTTTTTATCTCGAGTCTCCACGAGAATCTGTTCTAGAGGCTCACCTAAGAGTTTGGTTCCCTGATAAGCAGAAACAATTGCCTTAGATTGGTAGTCTGCTGGCCATGCTCTTAGCCATACTATGCGACAAACTGCAGCTGTAGCTGCAAGGGCCTTTGAAACGCAGACCATTGTATCACTCTCCTGCGCAGAGAGGAAGCCATCGCTGCCCTCTCTGTCCATTGTTAGGCTAGAGGGCTAAATTGTGCCGCAATAAATAGGCACAGAGGTAGATCCCCAGGCCTTCAGCCGAAGGGGGGGAAGGGAGAAGGCGAGAAAGGCAAAGTGAAAGGGTTTTTTTTGCTTTTGTTTTAAGGTAAAGTGGTGAGTAAGAGATATGGAAAATTAGAAAAATAGAAAAGGGGTAAGGCAAGCCTAAACCCAGCTGCTCTCCCTACTGAGGCAGGAAAAGAACTGAGCCTAGGGTGACTCCCACCACAGGAAACAGGAAGTTGAAATTAGTTCCTGCCTCCCTGAGTGATGGATGGGAATCACCCACAAGATGTCCTCCACCTCAGAGGGAGAATGGTCTTTCTTTCACAATCGATGTCTTTTTTGTTCCATTCGGCTTACCCACCACAAATGGTTATTGACCCACCTCCCTGGTTCGGGTGTCATATGTTTATGTGTTTTTAATGTTCAAATGTTTTATAGTCTTCATATTTGCTGGCTTGGGAATCCTGTTCAGAGGAAAGATGGCCTAAAAATATTTTAAATAAATAAACCTAATACTTAGGGGAGGTGCTGTGGCTCAGCAGCAGAGAATGTGCTTGGTGTGCAAAAGGCCCCAGGTTCGATCCCCGGCATCTCCAGTCAAAAGGATCAGATAATAGTTGATGTGAACGACCTCCACCTGAGACAGGGTTATCATTTGCCTGCTTGTGGTGAGAGGGCTCCTGCTGGTGATCCTGCCCTCCAGCCTTTGCTCCCTGGACTGGTGGGGAAAAGATCCAGCGACAGAAATGACATTGTGTGAGACATGACAAAACATCTGACACAAACCCAGATTTAACCTGTGCACTGGACAACACTGTGGCCATCCCCCAAAACTCTATGGTAGCACTCCAGAGCCCCGAGCCTGAGAACTTAGAGAGCTGCTGCCAGTCAGGTTAGACAGTACTTGATGGACAATGGTCTGAATCACTAAAAGACAGCTTCCTATACTCCTGTTTCGTGGCTCAACTAGAATGAAAATAATGGTGTTTCATTTTTTTTAAATTTTTGTTGTTCAGTCGCACAGTCGAGTCCGACTCTTCGCGACCCCATTGACCAGATCATGGCAGGCCTACCTGTCTTCCGCCGTCCTCTGAAGTTTGCTCAACTTCATGTTCGTTGCATCTATGACACTGTCTAACCATCTCATCCTTTGCCATCCCCGTCTTCTTTGACCTTCGATCTTTCCCAGCATCAGGGTCTTCTCCAGTGAGTGCTCCCTTCTCATTTGGTGGCCAAAGTATTTGAGCTTCGGTTTCATTATCTGGCCTTCCAGGAAACAGTCAGGGTTTTTTAACTATGTGTTTTGATCAATTAACATTTTTTGTTTGTATTTATTGTTACCCACTTTGGGTCCTGACTGAGTAATGAGACAAGTGAGGTACAAAAAACATCCTAAATAAATATCAGTCTCTGTAACATCCCACCAAGCTGTGTCTGGGAAAGTTCTGCCTTCTTCAGATGTTCTATGGACAAAAAGCATGCCCTGGACAACCCAGAACCCTCTTGCCTTTCAGCTGCCTATTACCCAATACCCTGAAGTAAAAAAAACCAGAAACTGAACTCACTTTTTTAACTATGTGTTTTGATCAATTAACATTTTTTGTTTGTATTTATTGTTACCCACTTTGGGTCCTGACTGAGTAATGAGACAAGTGAGGTACAAAAAACATCCTAAATAAATATCAGTCTCTGTAACATCCCACCAAGCTGTGTCTGGGAAAGTTCTGCCTTCTTCAGAAGTTCTATGTACAAAAAGCATGTCCAGGACAACCCAGAACCCTCTTGCCTTTCACCTGCCTATTACCCAATACCCTGAAGTTAAAAAAAAAACAGAAATTGAACTCACATAGTCTCTGGCAGATTTAACATCCAGCCACATGCTCTGCAGACCATAATTTATTCTATGCCAATTTTCAAGCAGCTTTGAAATTTTTGGATCTCCCTTATAAGGACCGGATTCAAAAACTCCCTTCAACTAAGAGAGGAGCCTTCCTCCAACAGAAAGGAGACCCCTTGCTTAGTGAAAGGAAACCACTGGAACCTACCCCAAATCCTGGGCTTGGATTTTCCTCCCACTTGTGAAGTGTAGTCCTCTGGTGTAGTGTGCATTCCTCCAGCACGAGGCATCATCTACTCAAGCAGAACACAGTGGTCTGCTTGGGCGGAATGCACCTAGCACAGGAAAAACACACTCCTCAGTGGAGAAGTAAACTCCTCAAGCAGAAGGAAAGTACATGACCCCAATCAAATGCCTTTCCGTTTAGAAGTTTATCAAGTTGACCTTTTGCGGTTGTGTAAGCTAAGATGGGCAGCCTGATAGCTCAGCCTAGCCTGGTCTCATCAGTGTTTGGAAGCTAACCAGGGTTGGTCCTGGTTAGTGCTTGGATGGGAAGTCCATCACCAAGGAAGTCCAGGGTTGCTACATAGAGGCAGGCCATAGAAACCACCACCACTGAATGTCTCTTGCCTTGAAAACCCCATGGGTCCTGGGGCTGCAATGCGTCAATTGCGACTTGATGGCACACATTTGTTAAGCTAAAATGAAGAGCTTAAACTTGGTGAAATACCTAAACTGGCAGAGGACATGTTTTTCAAGGAACAATTTGGAAATGTAGCTGCTTGCACACCAAGGAACTACACTGGCTATTAAGCAGAGCCAGTGCCTGTTAGCTTAGCATTCCAAGTCAGGAAAAAAAGAAAGAAAAACAGTCCGGATTTAGGATATCTGGCACCTGCTGTTGTACTACAGCAATGAAAGATAAGTGACTTCCGATCGCTGATTTTCTATGGCACATAATCACATCATTGTAATGTTCTGTGAGGGACATGATGGAAAAACAGCCTCACGTCTAACCTTTGTGCTAAAAATGTCAGCATTAACTGAAATACCAAATAGGTAAAATAATAGTTTTTATTGCACCAAGCTCTACACAGGCTTAGATAAACTTTCAAACAGATGTGTGTACTCTTTTATTAGAATAATTTTCAAACTGTGTACATCAGGTAACTCTTTCCACAACTACCCAGGGCATAGTTCAAAGGCACTTTAGCCACATGATGGAAGAAAGTTGCAACCTAAGAGTAATAACTTAAAACTCAGATGCCAAGGAACCCCTGCAGGTCTGCCATGGAATGCAGCATATTTAAAGGACATAACCCAGCAGGAGGACCCCTGGCCAACCTGGTTTGCCCAGATCAGATGAACAGACAGTTTGACCTGGAACAAATCCAATTCACTTCTGTGGTTGTACATTGGAGGAGACCACAAATGTTTCAGTGACCATTAATTCAGATAAAGGAAGGTTTCTGTTCAGGTCCAAGGAACTCCAGCACTCCCTAAAGGACACTTCCAAATCATATTCTACCGCACCAGAAGCTAAAGTACATTTAAAGTAGATAATACGTCTAAACATTTTCAAGTTATAAGCTTATCTTTCTGATTTTTTAAAAACGTATGTGGCAGATATATTAGAAATCTTTATTGTAATGGCCAATAGCCATATACAATAAATCAATCTTACATCTTATTAGAAGTCTTATGGAACAGCAGCAATTAGGCCATATCGTATCAAACATAAAAACAGCTTCTTTGCGTACTTCTGGCTTAACGACTGTTCAGTCTTTGGCGACTAAAAACTTATATGGTGATGGGCAACTGGTGACCTCACAGCATCCCGGTCTTATTATTAATAGCCAGAATTCTGTAATTATCACTCTTGCAGCTCCATTCTTTTTTGCACTGTTTATGACGTTTCACATCTGATTCCCCCCCCCCTTTTGCATTTTTCTAATATTTGTGTTCCCAGTCCCATTGCATTCACTGTTCAATGCTTCGTGCTACTTGGCTGCACTGTTTTACCACTGTGTAATCTGCCTTGAGTCTCAGCAAGCAAGGCAGGCTATAAAGTAAATAAATTGTCTCCAGCTGTCTTTATCGCATGGGCCCAGCATGGCTATTACTGGCAATTCTGTTACATAAATGCTCCTGCAACATTTTGTTAAAACAAGTATTATCCAAAATTCCCAGAGGGTATAAGCTCTCAAAAAAGCACTGGCATGGCCACTCCACTCTACACCATGTGTGAGTGAGGCAGAAAGCAAAACAGAAGAGGGGGGGCAGTTTTTTTTTTTTTTTTAATCCAGGCCCCTGGCATAGATGGCATTTATTGGCAAAACTGAGCTCACTTTGGCTTCTGGAAGCAATGTTTCCACACACCTTAAAGATAAAAGGCAACCCAAAATCAAACAAACAAACTGAGGCAAGACAGGTTTCAGAAAACCTGGATTTAAATTTAACTAACTGCAAGAGGACAGCATTTTCTTTAAAGGGTATGAAACCTTACAAAAAAATCCATTTGCCCTCAAAAGCAAAGCGGCTTAAGCAGCACATATGAAAGGGCCCCAAGAGTGGCTGTGCGTGCTTCATGCCACCTCATGCGCTTTCACCACCATTTATTGTGCATTAACCATCTCAGCTGGACCCACCGCAGTTTGTGTCAGACTAAAATCTCGGAGACTGACATTCCGGTTCCCACTCTTCCATGGAAGCTTGCTGGGTGACTTTGGGCTAATCACACACACTCAAATCTAATCCACCCTCTAGGTTCAGGTGGGGTAGCCGTGTTGGCCTGAAGCAGCACAACAAAGTTTGAGTCCAGGGGCACCTTTTAGACCAACAAAGTTTTATTCAAGGTATTCAAGGTTTTATTCAGGGTATACCCAGATTAAAACTTTCTTGGTCTCAAAGGTGCCACTGGACTCAAACTTTGTTCCACCTTCTAAGGGCTGCTGTGAGGACAAAATGGAGAAGAGGAGGATGGTGTGAGCTGCTTTGGGTCCCCACTGGGGAGAAAAATGGGGTACAAATTTCTGAAACAAGATGTCAGCAAGCTAACCAATCATGTCCTGTTGTTGCTGTTGTTCAATAGGAGCAGAATATGAAGCTAGGAGGAGGGAATCGTTAAAAAAAAAAATATGCAGCCTTTCAAGCTTGACACCTGAGAGGCTGTTTATAAAATATTAAATACAGATACTGACAGAGACGCGGGAAGAATAGTAGATTGTCTTACAGGCACCAGTTTGCCAGCTGTTCTTCTGCTCAGTCTTAATTGGGTGAATATATGCCCAAGTATTCTTTGAAAAGCTCTATATAAGGATAGCCTTACTGGCTCAGATCAAAGATCCTTCTACAACACTGCCCGCTCCCCCCAACATCTCTAATAGAAAGTGATGGAGAGGCAGTCATCCCCCTGTAGGAAAGGCATTCTGTCTCTGAACGTTTTTAAAAATGATACACCTAATCTTCCATGAATCTGGATAATCTTTATTTAAAAATTTTCTTGCCCAGCCTCAGCTGTAGGCCTCCAAGGTCACATCTAATAAAAAAATATTTACCACTCATTAAAGCAGCATGCCATCAAATAAACACTAAGCCAGAAACACTGTTAAAACCAGAGAATAATTCACTGAAAGTTTCAAGGAGAGGAGCCAGCCATGCAACTGCAGAGAAGGGAATTCCAAAGATTTAAACAGCTTCTTTAAGTCAACTGAGCCAGTGGACCATTCTCATTATGACCATCCACTGCAGATAAATTACACAGCGTCTGTTCTCTTTTTGTTGTCCTGACTGAGCTGGTAAACAGTTTGGAAATGACCAGGAGAATGACTCCTCCATACTCAAGCTCTCCATATTAACATGGACCACATTTTTATTCTGCTCTTCGTCCAAGGAGCTCAAGGTGGCATTTATGATCTTCCCCTCACAGCAACCCTGTGATGTAGGTTAGGCTAAGAGAAAGCCCACTGCCTAAAACAACTATAACCTTCATGGCCAAACATGGAACTGAAACAATGGATTTGTTTTAAAACAGGTTTGTACTGATATATATATCCCCCCAAATTTGGCTGCGGGTGGGACTGTGTTGCCAGTATGTTTTATTTCCCTCATTTTCCACCCGGTAGCATTCAAACATGGATTTGATCCTGTGTCTTCCCAGTCCTAATCCAATACTTGAAGCATTATACCACCCACAATGACTGTGGGGACACTGCTTCATCTTAACATATGATAATAAATGGTTTAAGAGAACAGACATCACTAGTCCAATCTGTCTCAGTGCATTTTTCCCAGGATCTCCCACTGTTCCTTTGAAATTCCAAGGCCTAAAAGCAAAGTGGCTGCCAGTAATTTGAGAGCCTTGTTTATCAAACTACATGTGGGGAGGGGGGGGAGAGGAGAGTTTTAGTTTGTATAGCATGGGTGTGAATTGTCAACTGAGGGTGAAAAAAAATGCTGACAAAAGATTGAACAGTAAACTTTGGTCTTATGGACCAGTTAGCAGGACCATACATGGAAAGAAACAGGTGCACTTTACTGAGGCAGGGGCCACTGCACATGCTGCAAGCCTTTTACACCACAGTCTATATCCAAGTTGTTTCATAAATTGATGGGGGAGCAGGGGAATGACTGGAAGTATACTTCCAGCTCCGAATTCACTATAAGAACAGAAGCCTTATTTACTAGATAAATTACATTTAAGCATTTATTTATAAAATTTGTTTGATTGCGTCCTCCCCTAAGCTCAAACACATGTGCAAGCCATGACAATCAACCCCCCTTGTGCAATACCCACCTAGTCTGTCAAAGCTGAGAAAGTTACTATTAACAATAAAAAACACAGGACTAGATGGGCAAGCTTGTCCTGACCTGGATGGCCTAGGCTAACCTGATCTCATCAGATCTCAGAAGCTAAGCAGGGTCAGCTCTGGTTAATATTTAGACAGGAGACCATCAATTAAGTCCAGGGTCGCAAACCACTGGCAACCCGAAAATCCCACAGCGTCACCATAAGTCGGCTGTGACTTGACACAGCACTTTCTATCACCAGATGGGCAAGCTCATCACTATCACCACAGCTGGGCATCCTACAGGAATGTCTTGTCTTGTGCACAAAGCAACCACTAGGCTCTTTATAGTCAGACCACAATTTGCAACACTACCCAAACGCCCCACAAGACTATCTGCTCCACCCTCACCCAGCTATCAAAAGTGGACAAAAATAGCTCTTGAACAGGAAACGAGATTCTAGCAGGTTAGATCGACAAGATGAAAACAGCTCTCAAAACGGACTGTAGGAGATAAACATACTCAAACATGTTCCTTGACTCAGGAGGGGGAAGAAATGCTGCCCAACATTATTCTTAAAACCATACTAATGTAAAATTTGGTTATTACATTAGAAAAAGTCTGCCCAATGCCAACAGAGCTTCCGGACTTCAATTAATATAGTAGTATCAGGAGACTACACAACACAGACTTCTGTCTACCTGTGCTAGAATTCCCTTTCAAATGGACTCATTACCTTACTATTTAATATATTTTATTCCAACTGCAAGGTGCCCACGGCAGCACACATTGTTCTCCCCTCCTCCATTTTATCCTCACAACAACCCTGTGAGGTAGGTCAGGCTAAGAGAGTATGACTGGCCCAAGGTCACCCCGCCAGCTTCCTGGCAGAGTGGGGATTTAAACCCAGTTCTCTAGTGGGATACTCTAACCATAGCAGCCTGTTGGCTTTTATCATTAGCTTCAACCTTTTTACAGACAGAAGAACTGCAAACAACGATGCAGTAAATGAACCATCTCAATCCGACCCACGAACTCTTGAGAAAGGCAGACGAGTTTTTCTGACCATTACGCCACAGCCACGGCATACAAAAACTATACCACGGACAATTTATTGACCAAAGATCATAGACTTAAAAGATTCATGCATGTTTCACAATTCATCCATTATCTTTCAAGGTGAGAAAGTGCAAACTTAAATCCTACTTAGCACCACAGCCCTATACAACTGCAGACCTTCTTACCATCAGGACCCCTCCACTCACCCACATCTGTAAAATGGGAAACAACAGCTGCTCACAGCCAGTTTGGTGTAGTGGTTAGGAGTGCAGGCTCTAATCTGGGAGAACTGGGTTTGAGTCCCCACTCCTCCACATGCAGCTGCTGGTGTGACCTTGGATCAGTCACGGCTCTCTCAGAGCCGTTCTGTCAAAAGCAGTCCTCGAGAGAGCTCTCTCAGCCCCACCTACCTGACAGGGTGTCTGTTGTGGGGAGGGGAAGGGAAAGGAGATCATAAGCTGCTCTGAGATTCATTCGGGTAGTGAAGGACGGGGTATAAATCCAATATCTTCTCTTCTTCTCTCTTGTTGTGTAGATTAACAAAAATAAGAGCTAAAGAATACACTGCAGACTAAAGTCTTTTTTTTCCGCCTACCCCTAAGATTACTAAGAGAGTTTCCATTGCATATTACCCTCCACAGCACTGCCTTCTCCCCTGTGGCACCCACTCTGTGGAATGACCTGCCTGAGGTCAGAAAGGCTCCCCCTCTCCTGGCTTTCCGCAAACTATGCAAAACTGAATTATTCAAAAGGATTTTTCTGTGGATGCAATAGGGTAGCACTGTGCAAAAGGCATCACAAATTAAATGATAAATTATTGGGGACTACAGTCTGTACTATTTTGCAAAGTATGCTGTGGGTCGGATCCTGCTGTGTAATTTTGCATCCTTTAGTGTGTCATGTTGACACTTATGCTTTACTTCTGTTCTGGTTTTAGACTTCTGGTTGGTTCTACAAGCCAAATCCTACTTCACTGGTGACTGAACTTGTTGATTGTATTGACTCACTCTCAGTGATATGCCTTGAGTCCAAGTGAGAAAGGCAGACTGTAAACAACCTAATAAAATAAAAATACTCTCAAAACAATCCTGTGAGGTATAGTCATGTTATTTCCACATTACAGACAGGGAAGGGAAGCTGAGGAAGGACAAATGGGGAAGATTTGCACCCAGCTTGAAATCATATCAGAAAATCAATAAAATTAATATTGCTTTCCCCCATATCACAGCTGAGCACACAGTTATGCAGCATCTTAACATCAGCAGAGTTGCAGGGAACCATAAAAATCTAAGCCCATCCCTCAAAGACATCAGCGAGGTGTGAAGCCATGTGACCATGAGATTCGCATTCCACCAGGGCTGTTGAACAGGACAAAGACAGACTGGTAAGAAAAAAAATACGTAAAGGTACTTGGATCATTTAACACATATGCTTTCAGCTCCTTTCCACGCTGGTGACCAGTTTCCACAGAAATAGAGTGTAGTGGCACTCTAAATAATAACAGATTTTATTCCACCATGATCTTTCAAGGACCATAGCCAACTTCATCAGATCAGTAGTAGTCACTGTGTGAAAAGTGCCCTTACAGCAACCCTACAAATAAATGACCTCCTAAAAAAGTCCTACTGTTAACAGCCTTGCTCAGGTCTTGCAACCTGAGAGCCATGTGGTCACTACGCAGATAATTATATAGGAGGCTATGAAGAAAAGAAAAGTGGCAGGGTCAGAGGTTTATGAAATGCAGGATGACATGCAACGCTGTAAAATGCAGGGAAGTACACAGACAATGGCAATAATTGGTAATCTCAGGTAGTTCACACCTGTAATGGAGGAGCAGTCCCAGGCTTAATTACCCACCTTTTCTGTTTAGCATCTCCATGAAAACATTTCCCACTGGTCATCTAGAGTCCAAGATGATAAATATGCAGATGGCATGTAACTGCCTCTTTCC
>NW_015168078.1:72839-81219 GCF_001447785.1 Gekko japonicus | reverse complement strand
AGGGGGTTTGAGGTAACTTTTTCCCACCATAGAGGAGGGGATAGGGGGAACCTGTTTGGGGGCCCATAGAATTGGACCCCCTGGTCCAATGTTCTTCAAACTTGGTTGGTATCTTGGGGAGAGGCTCCAGCAGCTACCCTGTGAGTTTGGAGCCTCTCCCTCAAACCCCCTCCCCTCCAGCCCCCAGAATATACCCTATGTTTTCGCCGTTGACATCAATGGCCCATAGGATATAATGCGGCTGAAACTGACATTCGGCTGGCCTAAAGACTCCTGAATCAGCTGTACTGCCGAAATTGACATGCAGGAGTCCTTATGCCTGCCGAAATTGATTCTGCCCAATTCGGCAGAATCCAATCAAGCCTAATTTTTTTTTTTTTTTGCACACCCCTATACTCAACTAGACACAGTAAGGACTGGAAGAGGGCTACTAAACTGAAGCTCAATCCAGATAAGACTGAAGTACTTCAGGTCTGGTGGAACCAGGGTATAGGCTACTGAGGATGGGGTTAGACTCCCCCTGAAGGTACAATTTCAGGGCTGGATCTACAGTTGAATTCTCAGATTTCTGAAGAAGTGTGTATGCACATGAATGCTTATACCCTTAAAGGTGCCACTGGATTCAGAGTTTGTTCTGCAGATTTCACTAGCACTAAAAGCCAAGACTTTTAAACAAATTCAGTGACTGGGGTTCTTCTGGTGCCCCTGATCTGTTGTCTTTCCTGCCACTTTATGATTACTGTTTATTCTAAGAGCCTTGTTGTTTGTATTCACTTCTGCTGATTTGTGTGGTCTCTATACAGTTTTACACTTAATTGATTCTGAACTGGTTTTATAATTTTCATTTAAAAATTATTCTGTGAATCTCCTCAGGCACGTGTTCTGGAGAGATGGTATGCAGATACTTTAAACAATAGTAACTGAATAAAAATGGGAAAGAAAAAGGTGCAGTCATACGCCAACAACTTCAACAAGTGACAAAATAAGCTATCAAATCTGGCAACAGTTCAGCACAAGAAGTCACAGAACCAAATACTTTAAAAGGACAGTTCTTCCCCAGGCCCGAGAGCCAAAAAGGCTGCATTTCATTCTTGTCTTTTGAAAGTTCCACAAGGGAGGGGGGGAAACAGTTGGGGTGGGTGGTGGTGGGGAGAATAATCCTTCTCCGATTTACAGGCAGTAACTGCCTAAAAGAATCAGTCAGAAAAGAGGGAAGGTCACAGGCCACCTTTGCAGCTAGGCTAGGCTGAACAGACTAAAGTGCCATAGTTTGGGTTCCCTGCTAAACAGACTCAGCCCTTCTGGAAAAAAAGGTTTTAACTTCATTGATCCAGAGGCACAGCTAGGCACACTGCCAACGCTGCCTATAAAGGAAGAAGAAAGTCCCTAAAAGGAAAAAGAAAACCAACTCCGTCAAGGTGCCCCAGCAGCTTCAGACAAGCTTCACATTTGGCTAACTCTGCACCTCCAAGAAAGCAGTGAGAATGTACATCAGATGTAAGACAACATAAAGCTTTAAAACAACAACAACAACAACAAAGAATAACAACAAAGCCCAGGCTTTAAAAACTAGAAGTCCATGACATATTCCACTTAAGTGTCCTCTTCAAAAGGCATTTTCATTTCAACCAATCACACAAAACCGGTCTTTTCATCATGTCGAACTCTCAGCAACAGGAAAGGATGTGGTCAGGCTAAGCTTAACTGAGGGCAGGGGGGGGGAGGAGAAGATGGCTCAGACACAAACTAAGATTTCCCCAGACTCCACCTTTCCTCCCTCCCTCTCTTCACAACCATTTTGGGGCAATTTCTAGGGAGATCTGTGTCTGTAATGGACAATCACACTGCAACCTATACTTGACTGTTCACCAATAAAGTTGCCAGTTTTAAGCTGCACTATTTCCCTTTTTTCTAATAAGCCAACTGACACCATACATGAAAAAAAAATTAAGTTGTCCTACACAGAATGGTCAACTGTGCTTCCGTTGTACCATAACACAACTCAAGAACTGTTGTATAATGGAACAGCTCAGAAGGACGCTTTTATAAGGAAACACGCAGCCTATTGGCAATGCTTACTGTATGTATCACCATGCTTTTACTGTGTTGGCTTCTACCTTTGTAACCCACTTTCTCCATTATGGCATGCCATGCCTTAGGGCTTAAGGGGTTTTTTTTTAGTTTGCACTGTTTCCCAGTTCTGCACTCCTAGTCCTATTGCACTGCTTATTGGAGATCATGGCTGTTTGAATTGATTTTTATATTTAATCCACCTTGAGTCTCAGTGAGAAAAGAAGGCTATAAAGTGAACTATTTCTTCCCCCTTGCTCCCTTTTCATTGTAACTTACACTTGCAACATTATCTTGTTCAGGAAGACTCCATCTACTAGATCCATGTACATTGCGAGTTTCTCCCCGTTTTCATTTCCTAATGGTCCAAACGTCTTCACCTGCCAGAAAGAAAATTTATTTTAGACAGACACACTCATCAAAAATGCCACAAGCGCAAAACTGGATGAAAATCTGGAAGGTGGCCACTGACTTTCACAGAAGAAATATCCATCATTTCTAACATCATAGCAGTGAGTCAAGTCTCAGATTCTTCCAAACTACATAGTTTCTGCTTGCAAACTGGTCAATGCACATTGTTTGAAAAGGGCTTACAGCACTACAAAATGGCCACATTTCCTTTCATTGACAAAAACATTTTAAATGTACCCCACTGTCAAAATAAAATACTCTCAAAACTGTTATATTTGTCCAACAGAACACACACATCCAACAATAACAGAAAACCAAAAACCTAAGCAGTATAATGGACCAAGAATGAAAGTAGCTAAACCTTCTAAACTTAGAAGTAGCTAAACAGTACATAAAAATATAAAACCTAAAAGCTCACAGAACACTTAAAATATGAAAAAGCAGACTATTTAAAGGCACGGGGAGACAATTTATCCAAAAGTAAAAATGTTCTTGCTTGGCACCTGAAAAACAACACACTTGACACCAGACAAACTCTGAGGGGAAAGAATTCCTGAATCTTAGTGCCACAACAGAAAAGGCCCTGCCCCTGTGGTTCACCACATCATTGATTCATTCAAATATTAGGGCACCATGATGCTGCTTTCTTTCCAAAGAGACCCAAAGTGGCTTTTGAAATTTTTCACAATTCAAGTATAAGTACAAATAATACAATTTTAACAAAGCAAACACATGCAGGCTTAAATACTCGTGAAGCAGAGGAGAAAAAACTCAGCTCAAATGGTATTCAGCCACTGTTAGGAAGCAAGTAAAACCCCTCCCACTTCCTCCTTTGCTAGAAATGACTCCGGGAATACTTAGACTTTAGTACCTGTACATGCAGGTAGCATAAACCTCTGCCTGCTTGCAAGGCTTCCTTGCTACTATAGGTTGGTCTATACAGAGTGTCTGGTGTAGGGGGGAAAAGCACTTCAGCAGAAAAGGATGGACGGGTTGCCTCTTGAGTGCAATCTAAGCTGCACTGGACATTTTTCAGTCCCACTGATTTCAACAGGGCCATTAAACACATGAAATGATGCCAGGCTTCAAGGGAACAACAGCACAAACTATTCACTGTCTCTTTACAACACTGCATACACCCACTGTGTCAAAAACAAGCTTTAAAAGAAATCTTAAGACCTGGTCAGTCACAATGTAGACCTGGTCAGTCACAATCAAAGCACCACCACCCCAACTTCTGGATACAAACAGGTCTACTTGCCCTTCAGGCAACCACCAGTACAATCTCATCAGAATATTAGGCTTAGCCTTCGCTTAAGAAGTTCCACTGCCAAATGATATACCTGAGGAGCGAGAGAACACAATGAATTTCCTATCTCACCAGCACACATGTGCAAACTAGCATGCCCGCCGCAGGACGACTGCACACGTGCAGCAATCCCATCCACATCACCACACGTGCACACAGACTACACATAGGAGCCGCAACGCTTCAGCCAGGCTTCCAAATATATTCAGGGTTGCATACTTCCTCTTACAAAGCGTTACCTAGATCTGAAACACCCTAACCAAGCTCAAGCGCTTGCTTTTTGCTTTTTAAAGAATCTGTTTCCTGTGTGCTTGGGTGTCTTAAAGTCAGAAGAGCCGACTGATGCACGAGGCACCGTCTTTAAATCCGTAAGGCAGCCCTTACTGCAGCAGGCGGGCGAGCCTGGTAGTCATGGATGCTCCACACAGAGCACAATCGAAGCGCCGTTTCCCACAAACGGCACACGGTCTTGTTCGGTTCTGTCTACACTTGGCGCTGGCGACCCCGGCGGCGCAGTCAGACTTCCTCCAAAGGTAACGTCGACGAGACGACTCTTCGGAAAGAAAAGTCCTTCCTCCGAAATTACCCCCTCTCTGAACGCCAAACACCCCATTACGCTCCATTAACTAAAGCTCATTCGGAAGCCAGTGTCAGCCAGGTGCGCGGGACACTTTCGACGCGCCGAGCCCCGGGATTTCCGACCAACTCCCTCTCCCACCCCAAACAAACATTTTCCTGGGTGGGGTGGCCACCCAGGTACCCCTCACAACAAAGGGAGGAAGAAAGAGAGGGGGGCAGCGGGCCGCCTCGCTTACACACACACACACACCGACTGCTTCTCTGCAAGCAGTCTCGACCACGCGCGGCGGAGTCGCAAACTCACCCAGGTCACCAAGGGGCTCTGCAGAAAGAGCTCCAAGAGTTCGGAAATGGTTACATCCATGGCTTCCCCGAGAAGGGCCCGTGTTTGTCTTGGCTCCCAAAGGGGGACTCGCGAGAGGGCTCGCCGGCTCAGGCGGGGAACAAAGGCGCGGAGCCCATGGCCCCGGAGGAGTCGCCTAGGACGGGAACAATGCGAGGCTCATCTCCTCTCCCTCCCCTCCCCTCCCCCTAGGCCGGGCTGGGAAGGGACACGGGTCGCGCCCGCCCGCCTGCCTCTCTCTCCCGCCCGCCGCGCCTCGACTGGCAACGCGAGCAGCGCAGGCCCCTCCTCGAGGTTCACGCGGCTCGCCAGCAACCTGCTGCTGGGCAAGGCGGCGCGCGGATGGAGCCGCTGCCGGCGCCACTCTCTGTTGGCAGCCGAGGCCGCCTCCCCCCGACGGCCGCTGCACCAACGGGAGGAAAAAGTTTTCTGTCGTTTGGAAAGGCAGAACAGGCGGCCTGAAGGGAGCTCCGCTGGGGGCGCTCCAGGCCTTTCAGAAGAACCGACCGACAGGCCCCACGAGGCTGTTGCTTCCTCAGCGGGGTGGTTATTACCTGTGGCAAAAATGCGCCCTGTTTTTACGCGCCAGACGAAAGAAACCCAAGTAGCACGAGCATCGCGAGGGTTGGGGTCAGTGCCGGATTTACGCATAAGCTAAATAAGCTACAGCTTAGGGCCTCGCAGTCTGCTGGGGCCTCAAATAAAAACACAATATAAAAAATGATTTCAAATATTAAAAAGGCGTATATATTTTAAATTTTTCTGAGACCAGCTGATGTAATTTAAAACAGTAGGGGGCCTCTGGGTTTTGTATAGCTTAGGGCCTCAGCAAGTCTAAATCCGGCCCTGGTTGGGAGGTTGTTTTTAAGCCCCCCCCCCAATTGAACGAGGGGGTTGGTGATGGCAAATGGAGAGAGGGGGTTGATCGAAACTGGCCAATAGAAGTTGCCTCTGAGTTTAGCTGGGAAGGTGTTAACTGTTGGAAGCTCCTGCTTCCTCAGGGGTGCCATGAAATCGGTGGGCCTCGTTACCCCGGGAAGATTAGTCGCGAGGGGCCTCTGAACGTGCCTGGGGTGTGGCCTGCTAGTGGCTCTAACCACTGGGCTGCCTCCTCCCATAGAGCCCCAGTTCCGGGAAGGAGAGGGCTCACTCCCCAGCGGCTGATGTCAGGGACGGAGGAGAGGCTTATGGCTGGCAGGGTGCTTAATTTGGCAGCTTGGTGGGAAACTGCGGGCTCTCGCCTTCAGCAGAAAACAATAGTGTCCAATGATGGGCCCCCTGAAGGGGGGGAGGGCGCATGATTCCCCCTCTTTTGAGCCACAGGATGTTTTTCTTCTGTGCTAATAGCCTTTGCTAACATGACTCGAACGTTAGGCTTTCCCATTGTGTTTAAACATGAACTCATGCCAAAAAAACTTCCAAAAGCACAAAGAGGACTGGGCAAACGACCCTTTAGTTACATGCAGGATTTCACTCCAGAGTCCTGGGCATAATGTAGCAAGGAGGCCTGAGGATGAAGAGACCAACACCCCAAGCGGCAACTCCTGTTTGCAGCTTTGGTTTTTTTTAATCTTTGTCCAGTTTTCAAGAGCTTTGTTCTCACTCTGGAGGATGCACTCTTGAGATCAAGATCTTTCTTTTCCCCCAAACAGAAGACAAATGTAAATACTAAAAAGCAATACAGAAATACCTCTGTCATGCCAGTATATAAGACTTCCAGACTGAATTGTACTGTTTTATATTATGTGTTTTATTGTTTTAATCTTGGCACTTTGTGCCCTTGTTAGCCACCCTGAGCCTTCGGGGTAGGGCGGGATACAAATCTAAAGATAAATAAAATAAAAATAAATTCTCCACACAGCAGGCTATCAACATCCACATCCCAACTTTGTTCCTGAGAAGTCAGTATTAGGTGGAGGCAGCCCCAAATCATTACTGAATTAATTAAACCAGTGCTGCAGAATGAAAATCAACTCATTTGAGCTGTGGTGCTGGAGAAGGCTCCTGCGCATTACTTAGACAGCAAAGGCGACAAACAAGCAAGTACTGGAGCGCATAAAACCAGACATGTCATTGGAAGGAAAAATCATAAAACTGTCTGATTTATTTTGGCCATGTCATGTAAAAGAACTCACTAGAAAAATAATTATGCTTGGATTGGTTAGCAGTAAAAGGAAACCAGGCCGCCAAAGAACACGGTGGCTAGACACCATAAAAGTCAACACCAGCCTGAGCATGGAACAACTCAAAGAAACAGTACAAGATCGGAAAACGTGGAGAGAGCTGGCCCATAGAATTGCCAAGGGTGGGACATGACTGAACGGCTAATGAAATGGCCATTTCTATACTTTTCATAAACTATTACTTTTAGAACTCCTGTTATCTTTCTGCCCCTGCTTTTCTCTCTCTGGATTTGCACTGCCTCATAATTTGGAAATATTTCACCGCTTCCACTTTTATGAGCAAACCCAGCAAACTACTTCAAATGGATCTGAAATTGGCTGTTTTGGTTGCTACAGATTTATTAGTAGGCAGTAGATACTGGTTTTGTCATTGCATCGTTGTTTATTAAATTTATATCCCACTCAATCCCAGAGGCTCAGAGTAGTTTGCAGCATGCACACCCCCCAAAAAACAAACACCACACTATCATCCTATAAGTAATTATATGTTTCAGGGGATAAGGGAGGCCAATAAAAATTATATAACTATACCAAGTTGATCCATCCTGGTTAAAACAGGATTTTTATGGTACTGTTAACATCCCTGTAGTTTTTAAGCACCAGCAGATCTTAAATGGAGAAATTGGTTGATCACTACTAAATATATTCTCCTTTCAAGAAGTTAGGCCTGGTCCTGACCTGGATAGCCCAGGCAAAACCCAATCTCATAAGAGCTTGGATGCTAAGCGGAGCCAACCCTGGCAAGTATTTGGGTGGGAGACCTCCAAAGAATACCTTTGGGCTGGGAGGTAGAGACGGGCTATCAAGCCACATCTCTGAATGTTCTCCATGCCCCAGTAGGAGTTGCCAGAGGTCGCTATGACTTCCAGGCATGGGCAGACATGCACACACACAAATGCAAATATATATATGTATGTGTGCGTGTGTTAGGTCTGAATGGGTAGAAGATTTGTTACTGAGACAAAAGAACATTATTTAACAATCGTAAAAGACTAGGTCAACCAAGCAGGAAAGTACTTCCTGTTTTTATAGCGCTAGCTTGGTACACACTTCATCACATAAACACTGCTATAATTCTCTACTTGTCCCCAATGTTCCCTCTAAGCTGAGTTAGTGTGAGCTAGCTCACAATTTTTTAGCCTCCGGCTCACACATTCTTGCCTTAGCACAGGAAGGATGGCTCCAGGGCAAACTAATTTATACAGTAGCCAAATCGCTCACTCACAACTTTAATGCCAATAGCTCACAAAGTAGATTTTTTGCTCACAACACTCCACAACTTAGAGGGAGCATTGCTTGTCTCTATTAATATGTTGAGTGTTTTCTTACTGCCTAAAATGAACTCAGCTCAGTATCTCCCCCTTACATGACTGAAACTCCAAATATGTACTTTGGTTCTAAAAAGCGGTGCACGGGGGGGCACATTTGAAATGGGGCTATGAAGGAGGCCTCTTTCACCTGCACTTCTCTGAATCAGCTGTGATC